>NC_045956.1:136095983-136206404 GCF_010909765.2 Amblyraja radiata
GTGAACACTTGCTTTGTGGAGTAAGGGTCACAATTAGATTGGCCATGTTTATGAATGTTAAGCACTCTGGACCAGAAGAAAGATGTTGAAAAAGATGTTGAAAGATGAAGAAATGCAAAAATGACATTTCATGGACTGAAGGATCTAAACTAGCATGACAGGTTGATTAGGTTAAACTTCATTTTTTTTAAAATAGCAGCAAATTAGAGGAGACCTGCTTAAGATTTTTTTGAAAATTGGTGGACGCACTCTGTATGTCGGTCAACATCTGTGGAAAGAGAAGCAGGGTCATAATTTGATGTCAAAGAGCTGGGAAAGAGAATTGAAAGATGAATGAAAATCAAAACACAACTGCTGATGCTGGAACATAAGCAGGTACTGGAACATTCATTCATAAGATCAGACAGTACCTGTGGAAAGAGAAATAAAGTTAATGTTTCTGGTTACAAAGTGCTGACTTAACTCAGCAGGTCAAGCAGCATCGCTGGAGAATATGAATAGATGATATTTTGGTTCAAGACGTTTCTTCTGTATCTGGGTGAAGATTCTTTGTTAGATCTGATGAGTTGTCTTGTTCCAAAATCATAACTCTTTCCACATACTGGTAAACCAATCTATCTCTGCTTTAAAAATATTGAAAGGCTCTGCACCATTATTTTTTTTGTTCAAAGGCACACAAACTTCTGAGAGAAAAACAATTGCATCATCTCCATTTTAAATGGTCAATCCCTTATTTTTAAACTGTGACCCCTGGCTTTAGATTCTTCCACAAGAGGAAACGTTCTTTCACATCCACCCCGTTAAGACCCCTCAGGATCTTATATGTTTCACATTTAATTCTGCTACAATTAACTTTATTGCTTCCTGAACAGCTAAATCACCTCCCCTATCCATCATCACACAAACGTTGCTGGTCTAATTTGCTTATTTCAGAATGAACTGCAGATTACAGTTTTCCCCCTCCATCCCCAATGAAGGAAGTTAATTTGAAGAATATCTTCATTTCAAAACAGTAAATGCTGTTTTTCTGTAATGATATTCAGGCAGCTGACTATGTTCAATATGAACATTTAAATATATCTCACTGAGGATTATATCTACCTGGTTTGATGCAATAGGGTAAATGAGAAATGGGAATCGGAGTTAAATGCTGGAAGTAGAGCCAAGGCAGATACCGTTAGAACACCACTGTTTCCTACACCTAGACTGCTCCCTTTATAGTTGTGAATTTCCATTTTTTTACCATTAGCCTTGACTGGTTATACGCCTGCTTTAAAAATACCAAAACAATTATTGCTCTGTAACCTGCTGTGAAACATGGGCCTATTCCCCAACCTTGTATAACATACAATTTTCTTTACTGGCATCTTTCTTTCTCAAAGACATTTACTCATGATTAGATACGATTCGTTTGGTCAAGTTGTCCTGCGAGCCAAAATATTGGGTGGTCAAAAGTTGGAGAACGCAGCAATTAAACCTGAAATAGGGCTATGTTGACCAGCAACACGTGTGCGTTGTAGAAACGAGGCACTGCAGATACTGGATTACAAAAAAAAAGACACAGAGCGCTGGAGTAACTCAGTTGGTTAGACAGCATCCCCAGAGAACAAGGTTAGATGATATTTCGGGTCAGGACCCTTCTCCAGTCTGAAACATCACCTATCTATGTCACCTATCCAGCACTGTGCTTTATTTTTAAACAGATGTGCTTTGTCTGGCAATACCCATGTGTTATGAGTCAGGAGGGGAGCTCTAGCTAATTGTATTTAGTTTCCACTAGTGGGAGAATCTAGGACTAGAGGTCATAGCCTCAGAATTAAAGGACTTTCTTTTAGGAATGAGATGAGGAGAAATTAATTTAGTCAAAGGTGGTGAATCTGTGGAATTATTTGCCACAGAAGGCTGTAGAGGCCAAGTCAATGGATATTTTTAAGGCAGAGATAGATAGATTCTTGATTAGTACAGATGTCAGAGGGATAAGGCAGTAGAACGGGGTTAGGAGTAGTACATCAGGCATGATTGAATGGTGGAGTAGACATTACGGGCCAAATGGCCCAATTCTACTCCTATTCCTTATGACCTTATGACCTTATTTGTTGGATTGTGGCATTACAATTACTTCACTAAGAGGTTCTGGGTTATATTTACTAGCTAAGAACATTAAGAATATGTAACTCAGCATATTCCACAACTAGTTGGTATATCAACATTTGCAAGGGGCAGTATGCCAATGAGACAAGCACATCATGGCATTTATGGGTGGAATGGATTTGCTGATGTCTATTGGGAACATACATGGCCAACAAGAGTTTATGGATAGTCTGATCTAGCATGATGATGTTTGTACATCGAGCTCACATTATTGGGGCCTTGGACTCCTATTTAGTACCTGACAAACAGGCACAGCACAATCAAATTTCTCGGCTGGAATCTAAATTGCAGCAGATTCACTGTTTATGTTGCAGAAAGTGAGTCACAGTTAACCGACTGTATAATTTCCATTGCATTTGTGGTCATCCTATAAAATGCAGGAGCATTAACTTAGCAGTGTGCATCTTTATTGCTGTTGACCATGTTAAAAAGGTACTGGGCATACAAATACATCTGCTGTTGAGAACCAAAACCATGAGTGTGTATCTGCTTATCAGGAATGTAAAATACTGATAATATTTTGAAGTCTTAGTTATGACTCTATGACTGCATCAAAGGTATTCATTTCTAAGAAATTAATAAAAAAATATATTTTGGAAAGAGCAAGATAACCGTTATGATTAACATGTATAGTTTTAAATATACTCATTGATTATTCCTGCTAACATGTTATTTGAAGGGTCATATCTAAATCAGAATTGATCTAAAGCTCACCAAAAGTGTTCTCCTTTTTAACACCAGCAGGGAAAAATAAATTAATATCCAGAAGTGGATATTAATTAATACTCCGGAAGTGGCGGCGCTGTGATACAGCTGCGGCTCGCCTGCAGTCTGTCTGTTTTTACTTTTTGTGTTGTTTTTTTTGTCTAGTTTAGTAATTTTTTTGGTTATTAGGTGGTGTTATGTGTGTGGGGGGAGGGTGAAACAGAGCTTTCTGTCTCTCCCTTCGGGGGAATGCGACTTTTTGTCGTATCCCCCTTCTCTTCCCCCGTCTGCGCTGAGGCCTAATGGTGGAGCTGGCGGCCTCCAACCTGCGACCGACCTCGAGGGTCCGGAGGTAGAGCCAGCCAGGACTCACCAACGCGAGGCTGGCCGTCTTCGAGCTGTGGCGACGTCCGGGTAGCGGCATGACTCGGCGCTCCGGTGAGGGCGGACGGCGCGGAGCTGAGACACTCCTGTGTGAGCGGCACGGCTACCGGCTGGAAGGCGCTCCCGTGTGAGCAGCCCGGTGCGGGGCTGAGACGCTGCCGTGTGGGCGGACCGGCTCCCGGCTGGAAGGTGCTCTCGTGGGGGCAGCCCGGTGCGGGGCTGAGACGCTGCCTTGTGGGCGGCCCGGTGCGGGGCGGAGACGGTGCTACGGCGGCTGAGGCGGCGTTCTGGCGGTGGCGACCTGGATCCGGGGCTCGGCCGCGGGCCAGTGGAGGACAATGTCGGGAGCTCGCAGGTCACAGGCTGGTGCCTGTTTTCCGGAGCACCCGTTGCAACAGCTGCGGGCAGATTCGACCACCCCCGGGCCGCGGAGCTTGAACCGCGGGACTGATGCCATCGCCCGGTGGGGTATCGCCTCGGTGCAGATGGAGAAGAGGAGGGAAGAGACAGTAACTCTAAGACTTTTGCCTCCATCACAGTGAGGAGGTGTTTGGTGAACTCACTGTGGTGGATGTTAATTTGTGTTTATTGTGTTTTGTTATTATTACATGTATGGCTGCAGGCAACAGCATTTCGTTCAGACCGAAAGGTCTGAATGACAAATAAAGGATTCAATTCAATTCAATTCAAAAAAAGAAGTGCAGATGCACTCTCCAGTGAGGCTTCAACAAACTTAATCAGAAATCCTGTTAAAACTCAGCTTGCAGAGTAGATCCACATCTGGTCTTACAGTAATAAAGAAACAGGATGTGTGTTTGTGCTCACAGTGGGGAAGAGAACAACCTATTAAGTATTAGACTGACCACTTCCTGTTTAAATGAGAAGTGTTGCCAACACAAAACGCTGTACAGTAAACGTTATAAAATAAAAGGCACAGCAACTGGAAGGATTCATGTAGTTATACATTCAGCAAAAGCAGCAATAAGTAATCGATTGGTGAAAATATTCTCGTGTCAGAGATCCAAAGTTTTAAAGCTTGTCGCACACAATTCTGAGTGTTTATTGCCATTTGCAATAATAACACTCAATAAAGAGAGAACAATTTATAATTAATCCTTAGAAAGAAAAGGCCATACATTTTGTGAATTATATAATCAGTATGAGGATAAGAAACTGTACACATATTTAAAGAAAACAATCTCATGTTTCAGTGAATTGCATTGGACCAGTAATGAATGTACATAAAAGTTAGAAAATCATATTTCCTGTTTTGTCTCACGGGAATGGATATTGAGAAATCACAAATTTGCCTGCCAGGATATTCTGTTGACTGAAATTCTTCTTCTGGCTGTGGTCAACAGACCATGTTTCTGGCCACATTCCATCGCTCTCAACAATAGCTCTTGTTCCATGTCATCTACTGGATTGGTTTTCATCACCCAAAGCTGTTGAAAATTAAATTGTAAAATTTAGTTTTTTTTTTTTCCACTGTCCCTGGTTGAAATGTTCATATTTGTTTTCCTTCTATCATCTCTTCCATTCATTATTTTACACCATGTGTCTATTTCTTGACCCATGCCAAGTGGGTAAACAAAGGAATTCTGGAGTGGGATGATTCTATTAAATGTGGTGAGCTCATGCCCTTGGCCTACCACACAGACTGTGGGTAAAGTATTATATTTCCCTTATTCTCTTTTTAGAAAAGGGGCCAGGAAAAGGAAGTCATACTTTTGGTTAACTGGAGTTTCAGGCATTACAAATAATCCAGCTGGATGACAAGCTGCTAGGACAGTTTCATCGGGCAAACCTGTTCACCTCTGGTTCGGACAGAAGAAATTCCGAGCCTAATTACTTCCCACTGTTCAGACAGCTTTGCGCTTTGAACTACAGTGCCTCCCGAGAGTGACTGAGGGTCTGCCTGACCAGGCACATCCAGGCTAGTTCATTCCTGGTCTCATTCTTAGTTCAGCCACAACACTTCACATTCTTGATGGGACTGCAATCTGCGGTGAGCTTATTTTCAGCCACATATTTTATGGAGACATTATTCTATTGTTCAATGATTTAATTGCTTAGTGAAACCACTGGACTTTAGTTTGCAAACTGACATTTTATTAATCCTCTGTTTATAGGAATTTTAAAGTATACTAGTGGGCCCTGTCACATGGGAGGCCTGGTCCCCCAACCCAACCCGTTCACCCAAACGCAATATTCGACCATTCACCCATAGCCCCCACGGGTGGCCTGGTCCCCCAGCGCAACCCATTCCCCAACGTAAGATTCCACCACTCACCCGTTCTCCCAACGCAACCCGTTCCCTCAATGCAATATTCCACCACTCACTGATAGCCCCAACTGTGCAGGGCAGCTCATTTATTCACCCTCCCTCATTTTAAACTTTTAAAAAATGCAATTGCACTAAATTTGTTTTATTTTTTAATGTGATGTAGGTGCCACCAACAAGGCTGTGACTTTGCAATCACACATGCTGGGTTAGGCTGGCAGATTCTTCCCCTGAAGTACATTTGCTGTCAAGAACTTAGTGTCCTGAGACAGCAACATTGTACCTGGTAGGGCATTGTGACATTACAGCTGGTAACTGCCAGTTCAGATTGGAAGAAATCTTTCTCAAAGTGGGATTTTGTAAAGCTAAAAATATGAATAACTTGTAAAATATAACATAAATCTGAACTAAACTTGTTGAAAACACAGCACAAGACAATTGTAAGTAAAGGTGCTGCAAAAGATTTAGTGCTATCGTGTATCGTTTTGGCATAATTTCAGGATCTCACTCACACACTCACAGACAGGCAGACATCAAAACAAGATGAGAGTTTTAGTAATATACTAGACTAAGTGGGACCCATTGGGTCCCATGTCCACATGGGAGGGCTGGTCCCCAACGCAATATTCCACCTCTCCACCAATTCCAATATTTGTGGCCAGCGGGGCTTACTGGAGCGCTAGTATGGTTGTTGTGGGCCGAAGGGTCTGGTTTCCAGAGGGCTAGTATGGAAATTGTGGGCCGAATGGATTCTTGGGCTGGCAGCTCAGTCACTCAGGCCTGGTGGGCTGGCCGCATAGTCAATCAGGGCTGGTGGGCTGGTAGCTCAGAAACTGCCAGAGATTCTGCCCAAAACAGGTGAGAGACTGTGTGAGAGAGAAAGGGGAGAGGGTGGATAATCAAATTTAGACATTTTTCATCTTTTTCTGCAGATCACAGCAATGAAGAAGGAAAGTCTATCCTGGCCTGGAACTCACAGGGAGCCAATGAAGGGGGGGAGGAAAATACTGGGGTGAGGTTTAATACTTGCAGGGGGAATACTTACTGATGGGCCGAAGGGACTCCTCCTGGGCTAGTACTGGCCTGATGAGCTGAAGGGGCTCATTTGAAAAATAATCTGAGTGAAATCTCAGTGAAAGGCGCTTTTTCTGGACTTTTCCGGGACTGGCATGGGCCTTTTGGGCCAAAATGCTCCTCCTGGGCTAATACGGGCATTTTGGGCAAAAGGGATTGGTTTCTCGGCTAATATGGGCCTCCTGGGCCGAAATTAGTGGTTTCAGGCAGGCCAAACAACTCATTTCATTTCCATTTCCATTTCAATTTCAAGCACAGGGCAGGCCAAACAACATATTCCATTTCAATTCCATTTCCATTTCCATTTCCATTTCCATTTCAATTTCAAGCACAGGGCAGGCCAAACAACTCATTTTATTTCATTTTCATTTCATTTCCATTTCCATTTCCATTTCCATTTCCATTTCCATTTCCATTTCCATTTCCATTTCCATTTCCATTTCCGTTTCCATTGCAGTATCAAGCACAGGGCAGGCCAAACAATTAATTTCCTTTTCATTTCATTTCCATTTCCATTGAAGTTTCAAGCACAAGGCAGGCCAAACAGCTCATTGCATTTTCTTTCATTTCCATTGCAGTTTCATGCACAGGGCAGGCCAAACAACTCATTGCATTTTCATTTCATTTCCATTTCCATTACAGTTTCAAGCTCAGGGCAGGCCAAACAGCTCATTACGTTTCCATTTCCATTGCAGTTTCAAGCACAGAGCAGGCCAAACAGCTCATTGCATATTAATTTCATTTCCATTTCCATTGTAGTTTCAAGCACTGGGCAGGCCAAACAGCTCATTGCATTTTCATTTCATTTCAATTTCCATTGCAGTTTCAAGCACAGGGCAGGCCAAACAACTCATTGCATTTTCATTTCATTTCCATTTCCATTGCAGTTTCAAGCACAGGACAGGCCAAACAGCTCATTCCTTTTTGATTTCATTTCCATTGCAGTTTCAAGCATAGGCCAGGCCAAACAGCTCATTGCATTTTCATTTCATTCCCATTTCCATTGCAGTTTCAAGCACAGGGCAGGCCAAACAACTCATTGCATTTTCATTTCATTTCCATTTCCATTGCAGTTTCAAGCACAGGACAGGCCAAACAGCTCATTCCTTTTTGATTTCATTTCCATTGCAGTTTCAAGCACAGGGCAGGCCAAACAACTCATTGCATTTCCATTTCCATTGCAGTTTCAAGCACAGGGCAGGTCAAACAACTCATTGAATTTTCATTTCATTTCTATTTCCATTGCAGTTTCAAGCACAGGGCAGGCCAAACAACTCATTTATTGGAATCAAATACACAGGACAAGATGTTAAGAAGTCCCTTGTGCCAATAGGTGGGGAGCATTTCACGACATTCGTTGATTGTTGAGAGTGGTAGACGCTCAACATCTGTGGGGGGGGGGCGGGGGGGGGGGGGGGGGGGGGAGTGGATACGTATATCTTGGCCTGGGTAACCTTTAGGACAGTTGGGCACAGGACACATCATCAGTAGTGTACCCTTGCATCACTGGGTGTTTCGGCCTTTTAACACTATACACCCTTCACAAGGGCGGCCCGCTGCAGGATGATCAGCCCTCAGCGCGTGTCCCGTGTCAAACCGTCCCAAAGATTCACCCTGAAAAACTTGGGGCCCAGCATGGGTCTTTCCGCTTGAGCCAAATCCACCGGCTGCTTCTTTCAGCCGCCTCTGAGAGTGATCTTATGGTCTTCCGCAGAGCCTGACCGTGGATTCCAAGCTCCTTCAGCAGTCTGATGGTAGATGACGCAACAAATCCTCTGCATCCCACTTCAACTGGATAGACTTTGGTGTTCCAGCCACGCTGCGTTGCCTCTGCTGCAAGCTCTGCGTAACGCAGCTTCTTACGCTCATAGGCCTCCTCAACAGAGTTCTCCCATGGAACTGTGAGCTCTATGATGTAAGCAGTCTTCTGTGAAGGGGACCAGAACACCAAGTCTGGCCTGAGGTTGGTGGAAGCAATTTCAGGTGGAAAAACTAGTTGTCGGCCGATGTCCGCCAGCATCCTCCAGTCGCGGGCCCTGCATAGGTTTCGTTCTTCTGATCTGGTGGAAGGATGTTTAGATGTTTTCTGTCCTTCTCGGACAAAGGTTGTTGCCCTTAGGGGGAGGGGGTTGCTTGCTCTCGGAGGCAAGGAGTTGGTCGCACACCGCCTGTTCTCAAGGGCTGATGCCAGGCTTTTTAGTACCTGATTATGCCGCCACGTGTATCTCCCTTGCGTGAGGCTGGTCTTGCAGCCTACCATGATGTGTTTGAGGGTCGCTGGAGTTGGGCAGAGGGCACAGGTTGGATCCTCGCCGTACCACTGATGGAGGTTCTTTGGTGATGGAAGCACGTCATAAGTCGCTCTGATGATGAAGCTGATCTTGCTTGCTTCCATTTCCCATAGTTCTTTCCAGCTGATCTTCCTCCGCTCCACACCTTCCCACTGCATCCATTGCCCCTGTTTGGCAAGAGAGACCGCCTTTGCACTTCTTGCGGCCTCCTCTTGTCGCCGCACCTCCTCGACCACCAATGTCCTCCGCTCTGATGTTGTGGCCTTTCGCCAAGTTGGTTTACTTGTCGTAAGGCCAAAGCCTCCTCTTCCCTGCTGGACTTGCCCCACGATGTCTTTGTATCTCAGGGCTGATGAAGCTTGCTGTACTGCATCAGATGGCGTCCACTTCCGGCCAGTTACTAGGGGCGGCGCAACAGCACTGATGGTCTTGTCTCTAGAGTCCCTCAGTGTCATCTGAAGTCTTACTTTAGAACACTTGTATTCCTCTGTTAGACTAGTGAGAGGTAGTTCCAGGACCCCTTTGCCATATAGGCCGATGTTAGTTAGACATCGTGGGACCCCGAGCCATTTCTTCGCGTATGAAGTTATGGTTCGCTCCATCTTCTCCACAGTTGTTATTGGGGCTTCATAAATGGTCAGTGGCCACATTGTCCGAGGAAGGAGTCCAAACTGTAGGCACCAGAGCTTCAGTTTCCCAGGCAGTAGGGTCTGATTGATGTTCTCCAGGCCATTGACAATTTCTTGCCTTAGTTGTTCCACCTGCTCTTTATCCTTGAGACTTGCATTGTACCATCTGCCCAGGCTTTTAACTGGCTGTTCAGACACTGTTGGTATAGGGTCGTCACCGATACAGAACCTTGTGTCTCTAAGCACCCCCTTGACTATGGAGATGCTTCGAGATTTACTTGGTTTGATCTTCATTCGGGCCCACTTGATGTTCTCCTGCAGCTTTCCAAGTAGCCGCTTGGTGCATGCTGCAGTAGTGGTTAGTGTGGTCATGTCGTCCATGTATGCCCTGATGGGTGGCAGACGGAGCCCAGCCCTGGTTCGTTCACCGCCCACCACCCATTTTGAGGCCCTGATGATGACTTCCATGGCCATTGTAAAGGCCAAGGGTGAGACTGTGCAGCCTGCCATGATGCCTAATTCCAAGCGCTGCCATGTTGTACTGAAGTCAGCTGTTGTGAAGCACAGCTGCAGGTCTTGGAAATAGCTCTTGACCAGTGTGGTGATGAGCTCTGGTACATGGAAAAAGGCAAAAGATTCCCAAAGGAGTTCATGGGGAACTGAACCAAATGCATTGGCCAGATCGAGGAAGATCACATGTAGGTCTCTCTTCTCCTTCTTAGCTGCTTGGATCTGGTGCCAGATCATGCTTGTATGCTCCAAGCAGCCCGAAAATCCTGGAATTCCTGCTTTCTGTACAGATGTATCAATGTACTTGTTTGTTACCAGATAGGTGGACAGCCTTTGTGATACTCACAGTTCAGTTGATTCACAGAATCACAGTTATGGCCTCTCCCTCGCGATCTTCCAGAGTGGCTAACTCACGACCAGGCATCTGGGGTTTTATAGTCCTGCCCACCACCCCCCCCCCCCCCCCGTTATCTTCATCATGGTGCTTGACTGGCGAGAGGACCAATCAGCTGATCTCAATTTTTTTTTAATCGATCGGAAAAATCCTCAGGGCTGCCTCAGTGGAGGAGGACCGTGAGTAAGATGGCCAAAAATCATAGCGATATATGGTAGTTTTTTTCTAAAATCAGTGGGACCCATTGGGCCACGTTCCCCTAATGCAATATTCCACAACTCACGCGTTCCCCTAACGCAACCTGTTTCCACCACTCACCCATTCTCCCACCGCAACCCATTACCACTATACAATATTCCACCACTCACCCATAGCCCTCAACTGCGCAGGCATGGCTCATTTCCCCTCATCCCCAACACTCCCTCCCCCTCCTTGTCACCCTCCCTCTTCTCTCCCCTCTCCTCCTCCCCTCCTCCACTCCCTCTCACCTCTCCCTCCCCTCCATTCCCCTACCCTTCCCCTATCATTCCTTTTTCATTTCATTTCCATTTCCATTGCAGTTTCAAGCATAGGCCAGGCCAAACAGCTCATTGCATTTTCATTTCATTCCCATTTCCATTGCACTCAAGCACAGGGCAGGCCAAACAACTCATTGCATTTCCATTTCCATTGCAGTTTCAAGCACAGGGCAGGTCAAACAACTCATTGAATTTTCATTTCATTTCTATTTCCATTGCAGTTTCAAGCACAGGGCAGGCCAAACAACTCATTTATTGCAAGTACATTGCAGACTCACAGTTCAGTTGATTCACAGAATCACAGTTATGACCTCTCCCTCGCGATCTTCCAGAGTGGCTGACTCACGACCAGGCATCTGAGGGTTTATAGTCCTGCCCAACCCCCCCCCCCCTCCCCCCCCTCCCCCCCCTGCCCCGGAAGGGGACGTTATCTTCATCATGGTGATTGACTGGTTAGAGGACCAATCAGCTGATCTCAAGTTTTTTTTAATCGATGGGAAAAATCCTCAGGGCTGCCTCAGTGGAGGAGGACTGTGAGTAAGATGGCCAAAAATCATAGCGATATATGGTAGAGTTTTTTTCTAATATCAATATACAGGGCAGACAGGTAGTGGTCAAGATGATACTTTTAATTATATAGATTCTAGACCAAGTGGGACCCGTTGGGCCATGTTCCCCTAATGCAATATTCCACAACTCACGCGTTCCCCCAACGCAACCTGTTTCCACCACTCACCCATTCTCCCAACGCAACCCATTACCCCTATACAATATTCCACCACTCACCCATAGCCCCCAACTGCACAGGCATGGCTCATTTCCCCTCATCCCCAACACTCCCTCCCCCTCCTTGTCACCCTCCCTCTTCTCTCCCCTCTCCTCCTCCCCTCTATTCCTCCCCTCCTCCACTCCCTCTCACATTTCCCTCCCCTCCATTTCCCTCCCCTCCCTCCCTCCCTCCCTCCCTCCCTCCCTCCCTCCCTCCCTCCCTCCCTCCCTCCCTCCCTCCCTCCCTCCTTCCCTCTTTCCATAAACCCTCTCCCCTCCCTACCCCCTCCACCACATCTATCCTTCTGCTCCCCCACTCCCACATCTCCCCTGTCTCACTCCCCCACTGAACATAAGGTTTAAATAACATTTGTCCTCCTCGCATTCCCCATTTCCTCCCTCACCTCTCCCTCCCTCTCCTTTCCCCTACCCTCAGTCGGCGCTTGAATCTCTTGTAAAATATAACATCAATGTGAACGAAACCTGTTGAAAATACATCACAGGACAATTGTGAGTAATGTAGTGCCAAAATTGTAGGGCTATCGTTTACCGTTTTGGCGTAATTTGAAGATCTCACTCACGTACACACACACACACTCACAGACATCCAAACAAACAAGATAAGAGTTTTAGTAATATAGTAGACTAATGGGGACCCATTAAATCCCAGTCACACAGGAGGCCTGGTCCCCCAACGCAACCCATGTGGGGGGAGGGAGTGTGGGGGTAGGGGGGTTTGTAGGGGGAGGGTGGTGTGTGGGCAGGGGGAGGGGTTTTGTGGGCGGGGGCGTGGGGGAGAGGTGTGGGTGGGCAGGGGGTTTGTAGGGGAGGGGGTTGTTTGGGCAGGGGTGTTGTGAGGGGAGGTGGTGTGTGGGTGGGGGGAGGGTTCTAGGGGAATGGGCTGGAGCTAGCAGTGCGATGGGGACTCACAGCGGGTGCTGGATGCTGGTCGCACATCGCTGGTTATTCTCCGCCGGGATCAGATTTTCTGTTTGGCGACATCTGGCGCGCCGTGCTGGGCTGGGCCGGGCTGCTTCCAGTCCCTCCGAAAATTGTGTCCGGTTGGAGACCTCCACCGGCCTTCCTCAGGTCCAGTAAAGATGTGATTGTGCAGGAAGGGGTGGACCGTCCCGGGGAGTGACCGGAGAAAAGACCAATCCACGCTGCGCTGACTGGCAGGAGAAGAGATCGATCTGCTCACACGTGTTTTTAAACATGTTTTAACCTCGCTAACTTTTAGGATAGACCACTGAATGGAACAAAACTTGGTGCACTCGCAGCACAGGAGAACGATGAGTGAGATGGCGAAAAATCGTAGCACTATAGTGTACCGTTTTTGTGCAAATAGAATGACCGCGCAAACCGGAAGAGCACAAGATCAGAGTTTTACAGACAGATAGACAGACAGACAGACAGACAGACAGACAGACAGAGACAGACAGACAGACAGACAGACAGACAGACAGACAGACAGACAGACAGACAGACAGACAGACAGACAGACAGACAGACAGATATCCCTGTGACCTGATCAAGTGAACTCTAGAAAAGATATTGCACATATCCAATATGTGCATTATCTTTAGCTATGGGTGAGGTGCCGAATGACTCAAAGTTGGCTAATATTGTGCCTTTGTTTAAAATGGCTGCCGGGTAACTATGGACTGGTGAGCCAAACATAAGTGGTGTAAAAATTATTGGGGAGGATTCTGAGGGACAGGTTTACCAGCATTTGTAAAGACAAGTCTGAAGAAGGGTCCCGACCCGAAACGTCACCTATCCATGTTCTCCAGAGATGATGCCTGACCCATTGAGTTACTCCTGCACTTTGTGTCTTTTTGTGAAAAGGCAGTGGTTGATAAAGGCGAGTCAGCATGGCTTTGTGCATGGGAAATCATGTCAAATGGATTTGACTGAGTTTTTTGCAGAGGTGATGAAGAGGATTTGCCATGTGGACCTCGGAGCTGTTGTTGGCTGCTACCAATATGTTTGTTTCCATATGGGATATTATACAGGCGCACATATGTAGTGTGAGTAGCAGGAGCTGCCTTATATCACAGGCTTTAGTGAATCTGTTAATAATGCTCACTGGAAGTATGCACAGTAGACAGATCACAATGTCAATCTGTGAGCAATGCTAATGTGCTAATACCTCTGCCAAACCGGAGCTCAGCAATGCAGAGAAGGCCAATTGCTAGTTTTGCACAGCTTGGACACACATTCAGCATTAGCAAGGGCACACCCCCTTCCCTACCAGCATTATTGAAAGGAATAATCAGCTACTTGAAGTCTGGCTGATTACCACTGATGTCTAATCTCTCGCCACCTCCTCCCAGGATCTGTCCACAGCACTAATTCAGCTTTGATTCATCTGGTGCTTGATGTTTTTCTGTAATATAGCCAAAGTTTACAGGAAGTAGTGTGATCGTAGGTGGCTTGGCCTCTTCTGTCACTTACAGTATGTCCTGCTACCTGGGCTACCCTGCATTGGTGAAGGGAAGATAATGCATCTATATACTGTATGTCCCTAGTCAGATAGATGCCGCTGCTATCAGTTTGTGATGTGTTGTCATGCAATGGTGAAATATAATAGTGATGGGCGTATGGAACGAGCTGCCAGAGGAGGTAGTTGAGGCAGGGACTATCCCAACTTTTAAGAAACAGTTAGACAGGTACATGGATAGGACAGGTGTGGAGGGATATGGGCCAAATGTGGGCAGGTGGGGCTGTTGTAGCTGCGACATGTTGGCTGGTGTGGGCAAGTTGGGCCAAAGGGCCTGTTTCCACACTGTATCACTACATGATTCCATGATCTTGAGTGTTGTTCTATAAGTTTAGTTGCAAAGCCTGTCATGGTCAAATCGCTGGCAGGGTGTACTGGGTGAGAGTTCTGGCTTGGACCAATGGTACTAATGTAAGGTAGAGCATACAAATATTATGAAGATGCACTTACTGACAGAGATTGTTTAGGTTTACGTTTATTATTGCCATGTGTCCCGAAGTACACAGTGAAAGCTTTGCTTTGCATGCTATCCAATCAAATCAGATAAAGCTTTACATACATACAATCAAGCCAAACTCAAGTACAACATGTGAGGTGGAGAAAGACACAGAGTGCAGAATATAGATCTCAGCATTGGAGTGCCACCAGTTGCAGAGGCAATCTCCAATGCCTGTAAGGCAGAGGTACATTGGACTGTACCCTTGCTCATTAAAGAACCATTTGGAAGCTTGATAACAAAGGGGAATAAGCTGTTCCTGAGTCTAGTTGCACGTGTTTTCAAGCATCTGTATCTTCTGCCTGTCAAGAGCAGGGAAAAGGAATGAGCAGGGTGGGAAAGGTCTTTGAATATGTTGGCTGCTTTCCCGCGGCAGTGTGAAATGTAGATGGTGGTGAGTCTGGTTTGTGTGATGGACTGAGCTACATCCATAACGTTCGGCAATTTCTTGTGATCTTGTAGAGAGCTGTTCCCAATTCAAGCTTTGATATAATCCAACAGTATGGTTTCTATGGTGCATCTGTAGATGTTTGCAAGATTCATTGGAGACATGCCAAATTTCCTTCGTCTTCTGAGGAAGTAGAGGATTGCTGTGCCTTCTTGGCAGTTATCACAATGAGGTTGGTCAACGACAGATCATTAGTGATATTTATGCCAAGGACCCTGAAGCTCTCAACCATTTCCATTTCGGCATTATTGATGCTGATTGGGACATTTACTCCACTACATTTCTTGAAGCTGATAACCAGCTCCTTCCTCTTACTGAGGTTGAGGGAGAAATTATTGTCCAGACACCATGTCACTAAGCTCCATCTCCTCCCTGTACTCAGCATCATCATTGTTTGTGATCTGGCCCACTGCAGTGGTGCCATCTGCAAACTTGTGGTTGGAGTTAGAGCTGGATTGACCACTCTCTGTATAGGGAGTATAGCAGGGGATTGAGAACACATGCTTGCAGGGCACCAGTGTTGAGAATTATTGAATGTATTGTCACCGATACTCACTGATTGTGATCTGTGGGTCAGAAAATCAAGGATCCTGTGGCAGAGGGGGGAACTGACTCCTAGGTCTAGGAGGTTGAAGATGAAATTTGAGATGAATTTGTGTTTAAATCAAACTATAAATGCACCTTTGTTGTCATGGTTAAACATCTCAGCTGTATTATCGATAAAATGCAGTGGAAACTTTGCAACTGGGATCATATTAATCAAACAATAAGTAATTGAAACACAGTTGATAAATAATGAAAATGTTGTATTTCATACAAAGAATAAAGCTTAAATATTTGCCGGTCATGAAGGTCTGGGAACGTATAAGAAAATATATCCCTGGGCTAAGGTTGTATCGAAGAGCTTTGAAGGAACGAATTATTTTATGTGTAAAGATAATAATGAAATAATAATTGGGAATGGTACAAATGGATATGGTGGGCTGAAGGGCTTGTTCCCATAATGTATAACTGTGTCATTTATAATAATAATTTGTTATTTGCCATAAAGTTACAAAAGTGTAGCATAGTGTAATGTAGAGATACAGGCCCTTTGGCCCACCGAGTCTGCACCGACCAACGATCTCCACATAGTAACACTATCCTGGGGTGGGAGATTGCAACCTTCACGTGGTCCACCCTGTTTCGACTAATGCAATCGACCCGATGTGCACAAACAAATAGATGTAGTAGATGTAGTGGTTTGGTGACTACAACTTTAGGCTGGAAGAAGAACACTATCCTGCACACACCAGGGACAATTTTTGCATCTACACCATGCCAATTAATCTACAAACCTACATCTTTGGACTGTTGGAGGAAACCGAAGATCTCAGAGATCTCAGTGGTCACGGGGAGAACATACAAACTCTGTAAAGAGCCTGGGTCTCTGATGCTGAAAGTACTGTAAGGCAGTAACTCTACTCCTGCACCACCGTGAAAGAGGAATAATATTCTAAAAAAATCATCAATCACGAAATAGCAAGCTCACAATTAGAGAGGCTAGGAACTGCAGATGCTGGTTTACAAAAAAAAGATACAAAATGCTAGAGTAACTCAGTGCGTCAGGCAGCACCACTGGAGAACATGGATAGGTGACGCTTCGGGCTGGGACCAATCTTAATTATTTTCTCCCTTCAATATGGGAAGTTGTAAGAAATAGTCATCTAATATGACCAAAGCATCACAGTCACACAGCATGCTCATTTGCAGTTCCACCCTTTGGAACTTCAAGACATAGAAAACAATTTAAGGCTCTCTGACATGGATTATTCATTGGCTATGTGTCCATATGTTATATATCGCAACAGTAGAATAGAAACAGGCTTTATGCAGTTAAATCTGCACCTGATACGAGTTTGAGGGAGTTTGGTCTGTTAACTAGCTAGGATACCAGCAGAATGTAACTGCATGTGATAACGGATGAAATAAGCTTCCCAGACTGGAGCAGAAGTTAGAAATAATCTAATGTGTACTTACATTTGGGCTGTTGAAAGGATGGATACAATTAATTTAATATGTGACATGATGGCTTATCAGGTTCCAAAACAAAGAATAAAAATGGGTAAAATAAAGAAGGGCAGAGACGAAGAGATTCCGAGACAAGAGAGGGTGAGGCAGACAGGAGTAAAAGAAAGTAGAAGAAATAGAGAAGAAAACGGCAGATTTTCTTATCTTTGAAACATAACTAGAGAAAAATTCAAAAGTCCTTGTGTGACTGCTGAACCCTGCTAGATGTTTGTGACATTTTTCAACCCAGGTGCTGTAAATATTATGCTTTCTTGGAATCAAATATCCCATGCATGTGTAACAACCAATAAAGCTAGTTGGAACTAAACTGATCCTTGCTTATTTATTTCATAACAGTAGATAACAGTAGAATGGAAGGGAAAAGGAAAGGTTAAGAAACGAATAGGCACAGAGCATTGATCAACACTGTATGAAAACTTGCTTTAAATAGCAAAGAATTGAACAACTCCAACCATTTCATCAGCACACTCAAACTGAGCAATCTTGACATAGTTTTGACATGATTGATTCTGTTTTATTGGACAGTTCTTGGAAGCGCTTAGGCAATGAAATCTGTTGGCAGGGCCATAGGCAGATTGTTTAATATCCTAGTTAACTGATAAGGACCAACAAATATTCACAGTGAATCAAAAGGGAAAGTGGGTTATAATATTGTGTATAAATGTCATAAACTACCGTGGCAATCTCAGTTGTTTGGGAACATTATCTGAACAGTGATATTAGAAACTACTCACTTCATCTCATGTCACAGTGAGATAGTAATCAATACATTGATAGAATTGACACAGACGGGGTTTGAATTTCTTGCTGGTAATTTATTTTCCTGTAAAAAATAATAGTGCATTCCCTTTCTTGGGTTTCAACATTGGTTAAAAATAAAGAAGACCAGATGATAGAAATATATAATGACAACAGATCATGCTGCAAAAAAATGCTTTAAAGAGTTATGCCCCTGTCCCAGTTAGGAAACCTGAACGGAAACCTCTGGACGCTTTGCGCCCCACCTAAGGTTTCCGTGCGGTTCCCGGAGGTTGCAGGTGGTTGCTGGAGGTTGCAGGTAGTGGAAGCAGGTAGGGAGACTGACAAAAACCTCCGGGAACCTACGGGAACCGCACGGAAACCTTGGGTGGGGCACAAAGTCTCCAGAGGTTTCCGTTCAGGTTTTTTAAGTGGGACAGGGGCTGACTTCCTCAAGGTTTTTTATGTCCACAAAGAACAAAAGGCAACAGAAATGCAGATTCTCTTTACACAACAAAGTCCAAGGTGAATACAAATCAACCTATCCTGAAGAATCCTGTTATCATTCATTCCCTGGATGGATCTTTGATCCTTTGTGCTGCCTCTGTTCCAGTGCTTCTCTTAGCTGCAACCTGAGGTCCTGTATCCTCATTGGTGCTTCTTTTTACTCATGCTATAAAAGGTTTAGAATTCTTCTTGCAACAATTTTTTCTTGAGAGCTTTCTTAACTATTCTTACTGACCTCTTGGCTGCTCCACTTGAAGCCAGATTACATAAAGGTATAAAAGCGTATTCAATGGTGCTTAGTTCATAATATATGTGAACAGAGTAGATCAAATCTGAAAGGCATTGTCAGAAATGAGCCCTTCAGTTGAGGCATATTGACACCATTTCATACACACTACATTCAATAGTGAAACTACTTGCTTCACTTCACTCCATGTCGAGTGATTATCAATCAGTTCCAGGATATTGACATTTTTTTAAACAAAAGTCTACACATACTCTCTGAAAGGGTGCAGCAGGCCATGCAAAATAGTATTTTGCTGGCTTATTCCTACAATTCTGACAAACACTGTGATTGCTTGTCGATGACAAAGGTACCAGCAATTGCTTTCCTACTGGTTATTCCTGTATGATATTCAACCAAAATCTTCCTTTTCCAAAGCTGTTCTTATGACGATTCTGTGACCCCAATTGATGCAGTGCTGCTCAATAGACAGCTCATTGAAGTGATTGTGGTCTGTTAACTACCTAGTTTAAATTGTGCTTCTGTACAAGTTCTGTCTATCCTATCACTGCCTGTTTATAGATCTGTGCCATATGTCACTGTGTCACTGTGCTAGTGTACATTTAAGAGTCGTGTGCATCATATGGCATGACTTGATGCATCATTGTGCCAGACACTACTGTCTAATTTAAGTTGCCTCCATCATTCAATATATTCAGTGGTTAGCTCTGCCTTGTTTGAGTGTTATACTTGCAGCAACAGCAAAGAGAGGCACTGATACAGTCATGGCATTGAGTTTGAGGTGTAGCTGTTTCTGAGTGAAACAGGAGACAAGATCCGGTTAATTAAAGAACCAGCTACTTTGAGTTTTTAAGTGGGACAGGGGCTCCGCGTGTGGTGAGAAAGCGGGGAAATGGACATGTGAGATCTAGTGGTGAATCTCTGGAATTCTCTGCCACAGAAGGTAGTTGAGGCCAGTTCATTGGCTATATTTAAGAGGGAGTTAGATGTGGTCCTTGTGGCCCTTGTGGCTAAAGGGATCAGGGGGTATGGAGAGAAGGCAGGTACAGGATACTGAGTTGGATGATCAGCCATGATCATATTGAATGGCGGTGCAGGCTCGAAGGGCCGAATGGCCTACTCCTGCACCTATATTCTATGTTTCTATGTTTCTATGGGGAAGCTGAGAAATACAAGTTGACTCAATGATTTGATTGAATGCGGCTCTTAATGCAAATTATTTTGTAGAAGATATGAACAGAGGAGAATGTAACAAATATAATATTGCTGCTGGGGGACACATGTAATTTTGGTGAAACATTAATGCCCCTGTCCCACTTATGCCCCTGTCCCACTTAGGAAACCTGAACGGAAACCTCTGGAGACTTTGCGCCCCACCCAAGGTTTCCGTGCTGTTCCCGGAGGTTCCCGGAGGTTTTTGTCAGTCTCCCTAATGGTCGAAAGTGGTTTCCGCTTGTTCTATGTTCCGGCGATTATTTCAAAATGTTCAAAACCGGCCGCGACTAAAAATAGGTTGCCGTTTAAAAAATCGGTAATTTTTTAGTCGAAACCGGTTGCGATGCTAGTTGAAGGTGGTTGCCGGAGGTTGCAGGTAACTGCAACCTCCGGCAACCACCTGCAACCTCCGGCAACCACCTACAACTAGCTTCGCAATCGGCTTCGACTAGTTGTGAATATAGAAGAAGCGGAAACCACTTTCGACCATTAGGGAGACTGACAAAAACCTCTGGGAACCTCCGGGAAATGCACGGAAACCTTAACCTTAACCTTAACCTTAAACAAAACGTAAAATACGGGGGGTAAGTCAGGCAGCATCTCGGAAGGGAATGGACATGTGACATCTTGGGTCAGGAACCTTCTTCAGACCTGGGGCAACAGTTAAGGATCTTTCTTACTCCCACAATGGTTTTTCCCTTTCTTACGTAAAGATGATGAGGATGAGGAAAACCGTTTTCACCCAGATTCACTGGACGTTTTCAAGAGAGAGTTAGATTTAGCTCTTAGGGTTAACGGAATCAAGGGATATGTAGGAAAAAGCAGGAACGAGGTACTGATTTTAGATGATCAGCCATGATCATATTGAATGGCGGTGCTGGCTCGAAGGGCCAAATGGCCTACTCCTGCACCAATTTTCTATGTTTCTAGGTTTCTATGATGGCACAGTTTCATTGTCACTGATATCAAAGCATTCTTGCCTTCTATAGTATAATGTAGCTTTAGAAATATCTTGGTTTTGTACTTGTTCTTTGAATGCTTCTGTACTATTGGTTGCTTTGACAATCAATCAATGAAGCCATTTTCTTCTTCACCTTGAGAATTATTTCCTCCGATCTAAGTTGACTTTTTTAATGATCTTATACGTTTTTGTATCTTAGGGAATGCTGATGAAAGACATGTGGCTACAGTAGCGAGTCTGGGTCAGAACATGGTTGAAGAGCAGGAGAGCAGCAGGAGTCATAGGGGTGGTGAAGTGAAACAGGGTCTCACGGAACTTTGAGAGGGAGAAGAACTTCTTCAAAGTATCCGTACTTTGTGCAGAAATCGCAGCGGAGCAACAAAATGGAGACATAAAGGGCCTGTCCCAATTAGGCAATTTTTTAGATGACTACAAGCGACATGGTCGCAGGGGTATCACCTGTATGGTCTCCAAAGTCGCCCAAAGAGTCGTAGCGTCTTTCTGGTCACCGCTGGATTTTCAACATGTTCATAATTTTTCAGCGACAGTCGGCGATAGTTGACGATGCCAATGAGCATAACTTGACTTCTCCTGATGTAGGTGCTGCTGTAGGTTGTCACCAGGATGACGTAGGTTGTCACAGGTGCTGAATTCGGTGAATTCTATTGGCGACTACCTACGTCAACCTACGTCAACTGGCGACAGGTACCGGTGACTGAATTGTCTTCAGTTGTCTTCAGTTGTCACCGACAGGGTCTTAGCTTGTCGTAGCTTGTCGTGGGTAGACGTAGATTGATGTAGGTATGGTCATAGGTGGACGTCCTAATGGGTCGCCGGTTGTTGGTAGCATGCCGTAGTTTTACGTCGACTAGGTCGTAGGTTGTTGTGGCTTGTCGTAGACATTGTCTTGGAGGGGTCCAGTTGCCGGTTTTTCGGCGACCTGCTACAACTATGGCAGTCGCCTAAAAAATCGGCTAAGTGGGACAGGCCCTTACGAGACTGCTAGTGTTGGTATCTTGAGCAAAACACTGCAAAATGCCGGAACAACTCAACATGCCAGGTTGGATCTGTGGAGGAAATGGAGAGGTGATATTTCATGCAGAAATGGTTCTTTAGATTTTTAATACTGATAAGTGCAATGAGATGCAATTTGGGAAGTAGGAATAGGACATATATGGTAAAGGAGCCAAGGGGTGATCTAACAGAGGTATATTGAACTCTTTGGCTTCATCTTGAAATGACACATCAACCAGATGCAGTTACAAAAACTTGAAGGAAGTAGGTTAATGCAATGAAGTTGATGTTCAAATGGGCAAGCTGATGGCCACCGACAGGGACATGGTGAGGCAGTATCACTGAGATGCAAACAAACAATAGGCGCATAGAGTCAGTAATGGCAGAGGGATCTTCGTCACAGAGGTTGCCCCACAATGGGTTCACTGTAAAATGAAGTGAATGTGCTGATGGCAGAATGATACAGGTTACATGAGTGCAAAAGCTGGGAGGCTCTCCATGAATATCATGAGGATACCCAGGTTCTAACGCCTGTTCAAGATGGTCTTGCAGCCGTCATTGTATAATACACATTACACAAGAGCACGTCCATTTGAAATCAAGCATTAGATAGAGAACAGAGCTTATGCATGCCTCAGGCTCAAGGTGGCAAACCCTAAAGCATGTAGCAAACACTTCAGAGATGTTAGGTAAAGATTGTAATTGTAGATTGGTTATTGCATGTGAACCAATCATAGTAGAATAGGATCACTTGCTTCACTATGGCTCAATCATGCAGAAAGCCTGCACAGCTTATCTTCGATTCTGACATTGGCGAAAGATGGAGGCTCTTTGAGATTGATTATGAACACTACATCAATATCATCCATCGAAATGAACCAGACGCTGTCAAGGCTTCCCTCTTACTTAACCAGGCGGGATCCGAAGCCATGATGAGAGCTCGGACTTTTGAATACGCACCAGCTGTCCATGATGACAACGATCAGGTAGTTGTGCCTGCCGAGTCTATGCGTGACCCTAATGTTTTACTGCATAAATTCCGTGAACTATGCAACCTACCGTCGAACCGTATTTTAGAAAGAGCCAAATTCTTTGCAAGACACCAGCTTCCTGATGAGCCGGTAGAGAGATTTATTTGTGATTTAAAATATATGGCTCAAAGGTGCCAATTCCAAACCATGACGAATGAACTGATAAGAGACAAACTGGTATCCGGTATGGCTGATCAGAAGGTCAGGACTGAGTTACTGCGGAATGCTGATTTAACCCTTGATCAAGCAA
This sequence comes from Amblyraja radiata, assembly GCF_010909765.2. Classification (NCBI taxonomy): domain Eukaryota; kingdom Metazoa; phylum Chordata; class Chondrichthyes; order Rajiformes; family Rajidae; genus Amblyraja; species Amblyraja radiata. The sequence goes on from NC_045956.1 coordinate 136,119,169, forward strand.
TACATGCCTGTCGAATGTCTGAGATTGTTGCTCCATTAAGCGAACAGCTTGACTCTGAGAAGAGGACCGTAAACCTGACGGGTTTCAACAGACTACAAACACCGACCGATAACAGAAGATTTATGACTGAGCCCTCTCAACCGGCTAATCGGGGATTCGCCAGTGAGCACCCTAATTGTAACTACTTCCACAACAAGGGGTGAGCTGCTTGTCCGGCTTACGGAAAGCCTTGCAATTACTGTCAAAAGATGAACCATTTCGCCGTCGTTTGCAGGGCCCGTGGGAAGAGACCTTCCAGTTCAGCGTCTAATCTGCACCTGCTGCTTTTTCACTTCCAGGTTCGCCGCTTCCCTCTAACTTTTCTGGCGAAGGGGGAGAGGGCTTGGTCCGTACGCATTTGGGCCGTATTAGTAGACAGCCTGACAGATATGGCGAGTATGTTTGAATTCTTGTGTTTAACTATATTCACTCTTTACGGGGAAGGATGTAGATTGGTTAATGCACGTGAACCAATCATAGTAGAATAGCATCACTAACCCCACCTTACTGTATGATTCATACTAACACCCACTTCCTATACTAGTCAGTCTTGGAAGCGGTAACGATGAACTAACAACTAACGACCTGTTGTACCGTTATAATATGGGTACTGATCTTGAACTCCAGATTGTGTAGTTTGCTTATTTACAGTAATTATGAATTTTGTAGTTGAAAAGACTAAAATCATGAATAAATGAATGTGTAGGAAGGAACTGCAAAGGCTGGTTTAAACCGAAGATAGACACAAATAGCTGGAGTAACTCAACGGGCCAAGCAGCATCTCTGGAGAGAAGGAATGGGTGGCATTTCAGGTTGAGACTCTTCTTAAGACTGGTAAGTGATAAGGGAAAGGAGAGATATAGACGATGATGTGGAGAGACAAAGAACAATGAATAAAAGAAATGCAAATAAGTAATCATGATAAAGGAAACAGGCCATTGTTAGCTGTTTGTAGGGTGAAAACGAGAAGCTAGTGCGACTTGGGTGGGGCAAGGGATAGAGAGAGTGAATGCCGGGGCTACCTGGTGAGAGAAATCAATATTACCATATGGAATTCCATTTATATGTATTTGATTTCTCTCCGTCTATATCTCGTTTCCCTTATCCCTAACCAGTCTGAAGAAGGCTCTCGACCCGAAACGTCACCCATTCCTTCTCTCCAGAGATGCTGCCTGTCCCGCTGAATTCCTCCAGCTTTTTGTGTCTATCTTATGAACAAATTAATATTTGTTTAAATATGTGTCTAGGAATCCTATTTTCTTGTGTATGGCATGCACAGCCTAAAGTTGTAGGTCAACGTTCTCTTTGATCTTTTTGTTTGTGCACGTCGGGTTGATTGCATTAGTCGAAACAGGGTGGACCATGTGAAGGATGCAATCTCCCACCCTTGTCTAGGAATAATTGTATATTTGTTTTTGTACAAGTATTTATCACACATGTAAATGTTATTAATAAAATATTAATGGTTATTTATAAATGGTTGATGTTTTCTGCAGGTTTGATGTTGTTTGATATATTTGCCATTTGATGTATCTTTAAGAACTGAGAGTACCATTTGCAATTACCTTTATTCGTATTTGTTTCTAGATACTGTTGTTAAATCCAAAATGCCTGCTTATAGTATAGGATGTTCTGTTAACTTAGCTGAGTTTGAGCGATGACACTTGCAATAAAAAGAAAGAGAGTCACAAAAGTCGCAAAATCATTTCAACATGAATTCAACATAAATTCTTTCTGTGTATTGCCTATGATCAACCATGTTCAAATGGCAAAGCAGACTTGATGGGCTGAATAGCCTAATTTAGCTTCTATACCTTATGTTCTTATGATACCAGAAGTAGTCACTGGACGGTGCTTATTAACTGGTAAGCAGATGCCCAGCTGGTCACTTCTGTCTCTGACCCAGGAAGTTTAATGTGGTCAAGTCCCATGATACCTAATCACTTCTCCATTTTGTAAAATAGTACGTGACAATTGTTCATTTTGTAACATATCCAGCAGTGCATTTATATGTGTGTAATTTACTGACGCTGCTTGCATCCTGGCTACCTCTAACATTGTTTTCCAATTGTAAATTGGCAGGATGAGCCAGTGAAACAGCAACATTTCATGCTTGGCTCATTAAGACGTAGCCATGGTATATCTGTATTCAAATTAATAAACTAAAATTTTTTGCCTTTGAACTTCAATATTATCCAAAAATATGGCAAACGCCACCTCCGCATTTAACAAACTTTTTGACATGTATGTTGGTTAACTGCATCATTAGCGACTAGAGGCATCGTTACTGCAGGCAAATCACGATTAGCTGCTGCGTTTTCATTACCACTAATGAAATTCCATGCTTGGCAAGTTCTCAGACTATATTTCAAAATCACTCAAATTTCCATTTTGTTATTTGCTTGTAAATTCAAAGTTGATCCATTTAATCTGTTTATTAAAAATAGATTTATTGTCTTGTTCCATGCAGGTATTAAAAATGTGCGAAAAGACAAGACCTCTTCATATCTTACCCAAAACAGTTCAGCATAGCAGAAAATAAAAATGCTCATGATCATCTGGGTTCCGATATGATTTATTAGATGAAGGCACCCACTTTTATTATCAGTTAGAATCACCAAATGACATATAGTTTCCAGCCTCTGAAATGTAACAGAGTTTTCATTTAGACTATCAATACATTTTTCTACAATGATCGAATAAAGCTCATTTTATTAACTAAGGTCCAGATATAATGTTAACCTTTGCGCAGGATTTAAGGTAGAATGCAAAGGCATGATAGTTTAATTTAGTTTAGAGATACAGCGCGGAAACAGGCCCTCCGCCCCACCAAGTCCACGCCGACCTGCGATCCCCGCGCACATTAACACTATCCTACACACACTAGGAACAATTTACACATATACCAAGCCAATTAACCTACAAACCTGTATGTCTTTGGAGTGTGGGAAGAAACCGAAGATCTCGGAAAAAATCCACGTGGTCACAGGGAGAACGTACAAACACCGTACAGACAGCACCCATAGTCGGGATCGAATCTGGGTCTCCGGCGCTGCAAGCGCTGTTAGGCAGCAACTCTACCACAGCGCCACCGAGCCACAGGGCCGCAACAAAAATGCAGTAGCTTCCGATGTAAAAGGAAAATGTGAGTTGCTGTTGAAATTCTGATATTGACAAAGAAATGATTCAAATATGGCCGCCAAACTGTAGATTTTTGCAGATTCAATTACATCGAGGGCAGGAAGAAATGCTCATGGATAATATCACCTGTCTCATTTCCCACAACTGCTATATTTAAACCTAATCTCACATCGCCATTATGTGATCGTTCAGCCAAATGGCAAAAATTCCCTGAAATTCAGTGTAATATGTGCTGCTGTTGCATGCTATCTATCTCTTCATTGCTTCATTATTGGTCTACCTGACCTTCTTCCTGATATCCAATATTGTCAATGTACAGTACACTCCATGGAGCACCCTAACCTGTAATTGATTTCTTTGATCTCCACATAATTCAGAATGATCAGATGGAGACACTTCTATGAGCACAAAAATATTTCATGATGCAACAATGTATTACTTCTCCTTTCTCAACCAGAAAAAAAGGACATTAAATGCTGAAGCTATGATTTCAGGATTACATTTGGGAAACCGACTGTTAAGTGTAAGAGCAGTTCAAGCAGAAAATGTGATAGAATGCTCTCGCATCATATACCTCCAGCAGATTTGTTATAATTGGCCGACCAATCGTTATAATAGGTCATTTATTGTCATATGCATAAGTACAGTGAGGCACAACTACGATGAAACCGCTTGCAGCAATATCATAATCACATACTCAACAAAGCACTAAAGCATACATTTTATGTAAATTAAATATGTTATATATAAACTCTACAAGCAGTAAAAAAAAATGGGGAAAAAAACAAGATGTTTTGACTGCAAAAAATAATTAGAAAACAAGTCTATGATAATGCAAAAGGTGGTCCCCAGTGTTCCATTGCCAAGGTAGGATTATTATCATGTAGGTTGATTCAAGAACCCAGTAGTTGTAGGTATGTCTTTGTAATTATTGCTAAATCAGTTGCATGGGTAAACAATAAATGGAAAGGACTAGATGATATTCTGTTGTAAAGCCACCTATGGTGGTGTGGGACTTCAGGTTTCAGTATCACAGTAGCAACGAGAAGAGGACATCGCCCGGATGGTGGGGAATCCTTGATAATGGATGCCGTTTTCTTGAGGCAGTGCCTCATGTAAATGCTTTTGACAAAAGGAAGGGCTGTATCCCGGTAGGTGAAACCACCACGCTCTGCGGTCTAGCGTTTCTGCGTGTTGAAATGTCTGACGAATCTTATAGAATTTTTCGAGGATGTAACTAGTAGTGTGGATAAGGGAGAACCAGTGGATGTGTTATATCTGGACTTTCAGAGGGCTTTCGACAAGGTCCCGCATAAGAGATTAGTATACAAACTTAAAGCACATGGTATTGGGGGTTCAGTATTGATGTGGATAGAGAACTGTCTGGCAAACAGGATGCAAAGAGTAGGAGTAAACGGGTCCTTTTCACAATGGCAGGCAGTGATTAGTGGGGTACCGCAAGGCTTAGTGCTGGGACCCCAGCTATTTACAATATATATTAATGATTTGGACGAGGGAATGGAATGCAACATCTCCAAGTTTGCGGATGACACGAAGCTGGGGGGCAGCGTTAGCTGTGAGGAGGATGCTAGGAGGCTGAAAGGTTACTTGGATAGGCTGGGTGAGTGGGCAAATGCATGGCAGATGCAGTATAATGTGGATAAATGTGAGGTTATCCACTTTGGTGGCAAAAACAGGAAAGTAGACTATTACCTGAATGGTGGCCGATTAGGAAAAGGGGAGATGCAACGAGACCTGGGTGTCATGGAACACCGGTCATTGAAAGTAGGCATGCAGGTGCAGCAGGCAGTGAAGGAACAGGGAGGTTCTATTGCAGTTGTGCAGGGTCTTGGTGAGACCACACCTGGAGTATTGCGTACAGTTTTGGTCTCCTAATCTGAGAAAATACATTCTTGTTCTAGAGGGAGTGCAGAGAAGGTTCACCAGACTGATTCCTGGGATGTCAGGACTTTCATATGAAGAAAGATTGGATAGACTCGGCTTGTACTCCCTAGAATTTAGAAGATTGAGGGGGGATCTTATAGAAACTTACAAAATTCTTAAGGGGTTGGACAGGCTAGATGCAGGAAGATTGTTCCCGATGTTGGGGAAGTCCAGAACAAGGGGTCACAGTTTAAGGATAAGGGGGAAATCTTTTAGGACCGAGATGAGAAAAACATTTTTCACATAGAGAGTGTTGAATCTCTGGAATTCTCTGCCACAGAAGATAGTTGAGGCCAGTTCATTGGCTATATTTAAGAGGAAGTTAGATGTGGCCCTTGTGGCTAAAGGGATCAGGGGTATGGAGACTGTTAAGAGATGGAGAGAAGGCAGGTACAGGATACTGAGTTGGATGATCAGCTATGATCATATTGAATGGCGGTGCAGGCTCGAAGGGCCGAATGGCCTACTCCTGCACCTAATTTCTATGTTTCTATGTTTCTATCACACCAGTCCGGCAATTATTCAGTAGCTGGAGGTTTAGTGTCATGGAGTTATAGAGTGATACAGCGTCGAAACAGGCCCTTCTGCCCATCTTGACCTCACCATCCACTGTGTCCCAGCTATACTAGTCCCACCTGCCCGCATTTGACCCTTATCTCTCCAAACCTGTCCTATCCATGTACCTGTCTAACTGCTTCTTCAACATTGGGATAGAATAATGCAGTCATGAGAAAGATAATGCATTAACCTTGTAGATTGCTTTAATTAAATTGGAAATGATAGCCAGGAGAATGAATTCATAGAGTGAATTTATGATTATTTCCTAGAGCAACAGGGTATGCACCCAATCCGAGAACAGGTTATTTGTGATCTGGTAATGTGTAACAAATCTAATTAAATACATACAATCAGAGTAGAATGCAGTGGAGTAGTGATCATAGCATGCTAATATTTTGGATTCAGTTTGAGAATGGGAAACTTGGGTCTGAAACTGTGTTCTTAAATTTAACGATGGAGAATTACAAAAGAATGAGGATACTGGATAAATGGACTGGTTAAATATATTAACAGGAAGATGATGGACACGCAGTGTCTCTTATGTAGTTAGTACATGATTAATAGCAAAAATAAGTCTGAAAAAATGGAAAGATTCCAAAGGGAACAATGGTTCTGCCATAGATAATTAAAGATGTTTGGTGGTAATGGGCTGGGGGGCTTTAAAATGAAATGGAAGATATATAAGACAGTATTAATCAATTATAGGTCTGAAGACTTGGATAAATTTACAATTGAGAAAAGTCAACAGAGAATCTCAGAGGCTAGGACGAAATAGTTAGTTGTTGAACTAATGAAATAAGGGGGTGAACACAACCATGTCCTCATCAGTGGAACTGCTGTAGTGATGGTCAACAACTTTAAATTCCTAGAATAAGAAATGCAGGAGTTACTTGAAATATTTCGCTTGGGCAGTTTACAACATAGCAGAATGAAAATTAATTAATTTCTAGTAACTCATGCATTTCTTGAACCACGCCCCCTCTCCCTTCCCCCACACTTGGCATCCTACTAGTTCCACTGTTCACACCCTTGTTTTCCTGTCATTAGCACATCTACCCCAGCCAACAATGGGCCATTATGGACACCACCTTTTCTGAGGTCATCTGTTGCTGGCCCTGTTTTGTCCTGTCAGTCTGAGGAAGGGTTCCGACCTAAAATGTCACCGATTCATTTTTTCCAGAGATGCTGCCTGTCCCGCTGAGTTGCTCCAATATTTTGTGTCTATCTTTGGAATATATTATCCCTTTTTCAGCCAGTCGCAGCTCATGCACAGTTACCAATTTTACCTCTGGTACCGAAAATCTGTCAGAGGTAGGGGGTCTGAATGTGTGGCTGAGGGGCTGGTGCAAGGATTTAGATTTATAGACCACTGGGATCTCTTCTGGGGTAGGGGTGACCAGTACAAAAGGGACGGGTTACACCTTAACTGGAGGGGGACCGACATTCTGGCAAGCAGGTTTGCTAGGGCTACACGTGTGGGTTTGAACTAAATAGTGGGGGGGAGGGATTGACAAATTGGGAGTATAAAGATGGAGTTGAAGGGGAAGTGGCTCCAGGAAAAATTACAAAAGATTCTCAAATTAATGGGAAGGAAAGCTCGAGAATGTACAACAGAGTAAGGTTAGGGCCAATTGCGAGCGGTGCGAGGGGGGAAGTGAATACGGAGGTCAAAGTGCTGTATATGAATGCGCGAAGAGTAAGGAATAAAGTGGACGAGCTTGAGGCTCAGTTAGAAACTGACAAGTATGATGTTGTGGGATTTACTGAGACATGGCTGCAAGAGGGCCAGGGCTGGGAACTGAATATTCAAGGGTATACCTCCTATCGAAAAGTCAGACAGGTGGGCAGAGGGGGTGGGGTTGCCATGTTGGTGAGGAATGAAATTCAGTTCCTTGCAAGGGGTGACATTGAAACAGGAGATGTGGAGTCAGTATGGATAGAACTAAGGAATTATAAGGCTACAAAAACCCTAATGGGACTAATCTACAGGCCCCCCAAACAGTAGCCAGGACATAGGGCGCAAGTTGAATCGGGAGTTAAAATTGGCATGTAGCAAAAGTAATGCTGTGGTTGTTATTGGAGATTTCAACATGCAGGTAGACTGGGAAAATCAGGTTGGTCCTGGACCCCAAGAAAGGGACTTTGTAGAGTTCCTTCGTGATGGATTCTTTGAACAGCTTGTATTGGAGCCTACCAGGGAGAAGGCAATTCTGGATTTAGCATGGAAATCATGCTTGACTAATCTTCTGGAATTTTTTGAAGATGTAACTCGGAAAATGGACAAGGGAGAGCCAGTGGATGTAGTGTACTTGGACTTTCAGAAAGCATTTGATAAGGTCCCACATAGGAGATTAGTGGGCAAAATTAGGGCACATGGTATTGGGGTAGAGTGCTGACATGGACAGAGAAGTGGTTGGCAGATAGGAAACAAAGTATAGGGATTAACGGGTCCCTTTCAGAATGACAGGCAGTGACTAGTGGAGTACCGCAAGGCTCGTTGCTGGGACCGCAGCTATTTACAATATACATCAATGATTTGGATGAAGGGATTCAAAGTAACATTAGTAAATTTGCAGATGACACAAAGCTGGGTGGCAGTATGAACTGTGAGGAGGATGCTATGAGAATGCAGGGTGACTTGGACAGGTTGGGGGAGTGGGCAGATGCATGGCAGAAGTGTGGCGGCGCGACTCACCCATTGCAGCGGCCCCTACAGCCTGTCTGTCTTTTTTTTTATTTTTTGTCTAGTTAAATGTAGTGTTGGTATTTTTTAATATTGGTTTTAAATGTGTATATGTGGGGGGCGGGGGGGGGGGAGGGGGAAACTGTTTAAATCTCTTCCCTGTCCGGGAGACCCGACCTTTTCCCTGTCGGGTCTCCGTTGTCATTGGGGCCTAGCACCGTGGAGCGGTCACCAGCCTGAACGACCCGGGGGCTCGGGAGAATGCGGAGCTGCGGACTACTCACCATCGTGGGGCTGGCCGGCCTCGGAACGTGGGGAGCGGTGGTGACTCGCTGCTGCGAATCGACTCCTGGGGCTCGGAGGCTCCAGCAACGCAGCCGCAGGTCCGGTGGACTGGGACATCGGGAGCTCGCGGGTCCGGGGGGAAAGACCGCTTCCCGGAGCTCCCGCAACGCGACTTCTCCAGCCCGTGTCGCGGTGTTGGAACGACCCGGAGTGGGGTCGTACATCACCCGGCACGGCTTCATGGCCGTGGGACATTCCAGCGCCCGCCGGGGGCTCCAACTTTGTGACATTTGGACCGGGAGCGGGGCCGTAAATCGCCCGGCACGGCCTAAAATGGCCGTGGGACTTATCATCGCCCGCCTGGGGCTTGGACATCGGGAGAGACATGGAGAACAGGGGAGAGAAAAGACTTTGCCTTCCATCACAGTAGGTTCACTGTGATGGATGTTTGTGTGAACTAAATTGTGTGTATGTCTAGGAATTGTCTTTGTTTGTATGGCTGTGGAAACAGAATTTCGTTTGAGCCTCACTGAGGCTCAAATGACAATAATTGTATTGTATTGTAGATGAAGTTTAATGCGGATAAATGTGAGGTTATCCACTTTGGTAGCAAAAACAGGAAGGCAGATTACTATCTAAATGGAGTCAAGTTGGGAAAAGGAGAGTACAACGGGATCTGGGGTCCTTGAAAGTCAGTCTATGAAAGTAAGCATGCAGGTACAGCAGGCAGTGAAGAAAGCGAATGGCATGTTGGCCTTTATTACAAGAGGAATTGAATATAGGAACAAAGAGATCCTTCTGCAGTTGTACAGAGGCCTAGTGAGAACACACCTGGAGTATTGTGTGCAGTTTTGGTCATTCTTGCTATCGAGGGAGTGCAGCGTAGGTTTACAAGGTTAATTCCTGGGATGGCGGGACTGTCATATGCTGAGAGAATGGAGCAGCTGGGCTTGTACACTGGAGTTTAAAAGGATGAGAGGTAATCTCATTGAAACAAATAAGATTGTTTAGGACTTGGACACACTAGAGGCAGGAAACATGTTCCCGATGTTGGGGGAGTCCAGAACCAGGGTCCACAGTTTAAGAATAAGGAGTAAGCCATTTAGAACGGAGACTAGGAAACACTTTTTCTCACAGAGGGTGTTGAGTCTGTGGAATTCTCTGCCTCAGAGGGCGGTGGAGGCAGGTTTTCTGGATGCTTTCAAGAGATAGCTAGATAGAGCTCTTAAAAATAGCAGAGTCAGGGGATATGGGGAGAAGGCAGGAATGGGGTACTGATTGGGGATGATCAGCTATGATCACATTGAATGGCTGTGCTGGCTCGAAGGGCCAAATGGCCTACTCCTGCACCTATTGTCTATTATCTATTGTTGTGGGGAGAAGGCATGAGAATGGGGTTAGGAGGGAGAGATAGATCAGCCATGATTGAATGGTGGAGTAACTTGATGGGCCAAATGGCCTAATTCTGCCCATATCACTTATGATCTTATGATCTTATCAGTTGTGATTTGACATTAGCAGGTTGGAGTAAAAACTTCCCCTGATTAATTGAGCCAGCTTTCTACAAAGTAAAATAAATTTATGACTTCAAGGAATATTATTTCTCCAATTTCCCTTCCATGCAACCCATTTAACCCACTGCTTTGAATCAGTAGTCAAGTTATAAATAATGCATTGGTATGAATTACTTTCTGGCATATGGCATTAAAGAGAGCAAAGTAGCTTGATCAGTAGCCTACATGCTTTTGTTAATAGGTTTGTTCTCTATTTAACCTTTCTTAACTTTCAACACAAGAGGAAAGATGGTGGGGTTAGGGAAACTTCTCGTTTCAACCTCTAAAGTTTGTGGATACACGGAACAATGAAATTCTCACTTGCAGCATGACAACAAACCCTCCTATCCCCCTATCACTGCCCCTCATAATTGTGTATGTCAGTATGATGTTCCCCCTCAGCCTCCACTGCTCCACATAAAATATACCCAGTCGATCCACTCTCTCCTCATAATTAAAACATTCGGTCTCGGGCAACATAGTGGTGAGTCTCGTCTGCACACTCTCTTATACTGAACCTAATATCTCAATTATAGACATAAGGTGTTGGAGTAACTCAGTGGGTCAGGCAGCAATGTTCCAGTTGTGGCATAACCAATGTTTTATAAAATTGCACAGTAACCTCTCTGCTATGCTCTCATTCTATGTCACAGTTATATATTGTGGAAACAGGCCCTTTGGCCTAATTTGTCCACACTGACCAACATGTCCTATCTATTTCTTGGCTATTAAAGGCAAATATCCTGTATTCCTTTTTCATCAACTTATGCTGCCACATCCAGGGATATCTGGGCTTGTACATCAACGTTACACAATATTCCATTGGTGCATGGTGCATGTTTTACCTTTATAAGTCCTTCCAAAGTACATCACCACATACTTATTAGGATTAAGTTCCATCTGCCATTGCTTTGCCCACTTTATCAACTAATCAAAGTCATTCTGTAGCCTATGACGATCCTTCTGATGGTAAATGGCAAGTTGAAAGAGAGGCATTGTGGAGGGACCAACCTGATTCAGTAGGTGAGTGAACAAATGCTAGAACACTTGGTCTTCATCTTTCCCCCCACTCCCCCTCCTCTCTCTCCCCTCATCTCTCCCCTCTCCTCTCTCTGGAAGTCATTCATGAGGAAAAACCTTTTCACCCAGAGAGGTGTGAATCTGTGGAATTCTCTGCCACAGAAGGCAGTGGAGGCAGTGGAGGCCAATTCACTGGATGTGTTCAAGAGAGAGTTAGATTTTGCTCTTAGGGCTAACGGAATCAAGGGATATGAGGAGAAAGCAGGAACGGGGTACTGATTTAAGATGATCAGCCATGATCATATTGAATGACGGTACTGGCTCGAAGGGCCAAATGGCCTACTCCTGCACCTATTTTCTATGTTTCCATATCCCGAGCCTTAACCGGATGTGTAACTGTGTAACTGGGTTCTGGACTTCAATTAAATTATTGAAAACACTGATTTTCGACAATTTGTTTTACTTGCTGCTTCATTGTTCAGCATTAGCTAAAAATTGAAACTATAATGAAATGGTTGCATTTAATAAAATGTCCCATTTTTTGCTTATATTAGATTCAATGAGGAACTACAGCTAAAGTAATCACATACATAGACCAACTGCTTCAGTTTCATCATTCTGCACGTAATTCTGCTGTTGAAATTTCATAATGAATTGTGATGCAAGTTAACATACTTTGAAATGCAGCCATGTAAGTCTCTGTAATAAAATCTATGGTAGAATACAAGTAGGAATAAAGAACGTGCAAGATCTATATTTAGGTACAGTGATGGAAAGTGTTTTGACGTTATAAAATGAGTTGGTTTTCCACTTAAGCACTCCTGCCAAGAAATTACATTTCCAAGGAGTACTGTTCAAGAATTCAAAAATCTGGAGAGGCTTATTTTCCATCCGTTGAAGTGAACTGATGTGGACACCTTAGTACAAAACCAAAATACTGAATATAGTGGGTATGTGAATTAAAAATGGAAAATGTTGGAACTACTTAATGGCCGGGCAGCAGCTGAGAGAGAAAGCTAACTCTTCAGATAAATGGTGATTGTTAGAAGTAGCAGGAAATAAGCAACGTGAAATCAAATTTAAAGGGGACTAGACCAGGTGTCTGGGGGGAGGGGAAGGGGAGGGGAGAGAGGGGAGGGGAAGAGGGGGGGAGAGGGTGGGGGGAGAGGTGGAGAGAGATTGGAGGGGGAGAGAGAGGAGAGGGAGAGAGTGGAGGGGGAGATAGTCGAGGGGGTGATAGTGGAGGGGGAGTGAGAGGAGGGCGGGAGAGTGAGAAGGGGAGAGGGGGGAAGAGGTGGAGAGAGATTGGAGGGGGAGAGATGGAGGGGAAGAGAGTGGAGGGGGAGAGATGAGTTTGGGAGAGAGAAAAGGGGGAGAGATAGAATGGGGAGAGAAAGAAGGGGAGAGGGAGAAGGGGGGAGAGAAGGGGGAGAGAGGGAAGGGGGAGCAAGAGAAGGGGGAGAGAGAGAAGGGGGAGTGGGGAAAAGGCAGGGGTGGAAGGGAGGGAGGGAGAGGGAGAGAGAGATTAGAGGGGAGAGAGAGAGTAGGGGGGGGAAATGAGGGGGTGAGTGAGGGGAGGGAGGAGATAGGAGAGGGGGAGAGGTGGAGGGGGAGAGAAGAGGAGGGGGAGAGGTGGAGGGGGGAGGAGGGGAGGGTGGATAGGGGGAAGGAAAGGGGAGGGTGGAGAGGGGGAGGAGAATGAGGTGGAGGGTGGAGGGGGAGTGGAAGGGGGTAGAAGGGAGGGGGGGCAGAGAGGGGGAGGGGGAGGAAGAGAGGGGGAGGAGAGAGGGTGGTAGAGGTGGGGGGAGGGGAGAGGGGGGATGTGGAGAGAGTTTGGAGGGAGAGAGAGGGGGAGGAGGGTGTGGAGGGGGAGAGAAGAGGGGGAGAGAGAGGTGGGAGTGAGAGAGGAGGGGGAGAGAGAGGAGGGGGAATGAGGGGAGAGAGAAGGGGGGAGAGGAGGGGGAGAGAGACGGTGGGAAAGAGAAGTGGGGAGAGAGAAGGGGGAGAGGGGGGAAAGGCAGGGGGTGGAAAGGAGGGAGGGAGGGGGAGAGACCGTAGAGGGGAGGGGGGAGGGAGGGGGGGAGGGAGGAGAGGGGAGGGAGAGAGAATAGAGGGGAGGGAGGGGGAGAAGTGGAGGAGATGGAGGAGGGGAGGTTGGAGAGGGGGGAGGATAGGAGGGGTAGAGGTGGAGGGGGAGGGGGAGTGGAGGGGGGTGGAGAGAGGGGTAGATTTTTTTTAAATTTCAAAATAGACTTTATTCAATTGATAAATATATACAATTCATGAACCATTCGAACAAAAAATTCATCCGACATTTTCGGAGACTATACAAATTTTTTTCAGTACAATATTTTTACATTTGTCAAATTCCACCAAAACTGTCCCCCACCCGTGCCACTCTGTGGCCCCTGTCCAAGTAATAAATATATACAATGTGTGCACAGTGCGAAAATTCCATCCGACATTTTTGTAGGCTATAGAGATTGTTCAATACAGTTTATGTCTTTTAAATTCCACAAAAATGTCCCCCACCCATGCCACTCATGTGGCCCCCTGGCGTGGGATACCTTCCCTTAATTTAATTTGAGGGGCGTCTCCACCATACCGTGCCCCCCATGTCCAGCAGCGGAAGGACCCTAGACTGTGGCCCTCCCCCACCGAGCCTTGGCGTTGGCTGCACCAAGCTTCAGCGAGTCCCTTAGCACGTACTCCTGCAGTCTGCAGTGGGCCAGTCGGCAACATTCCCTGACGGACATCTCGCTCTGCTGGGTGGTGAGCAACGCTCGTGCAGACCAAAGAGCGTCTTTCACCGAGTTGATGACCCTCCAGCAGCACTCGATGTCAGCCTCTGAATGTGTCCCTGGGAACAGTCCGTAAATCACAGAGTCCTCTGTGACGGAGCTGTTCGGGATAAACCGTTCCAGGGACCCTTTCATACTTCTCCAGACTCATTTTGCAAATCCACACTCTGCAAAGAGGTGGGCAACCGTCTCCTCTCCATAGCAGCCGTCCCGAGGGCAGCGTGCGCTGGCAGTGAGGTTCCGAATGTGCAGGAAGGATCTGAATGGGAGGGCTCCCCTCACCGCCAGCCAAGACAGGTCTTGGTGCTTGTTGGTCAGTTCTGGCGATGAGGCATTTTGCCAGACAAGCTGGGCAGTCTGCTCTGGGAACCACGCCACCGGATCCATCGAGTCCTTTCCCTGCAGTGCCTGCAGGACGTTCCGTGCTGACCACTGCCCGATGGACTTGTGGTCAAAGGTGTTGGTCCGGAAGAACCTTTCCACAGACGACAGATGGTGCGGCAATGTCCAGCTGACTGGCACATTGCGAGGCATCTGCGCCAGGCCCATCCTTCGCAACACCGGGGACAGGTAGAACCTCAGCAGGTAGTGACACTTGGTGCCCACGTGCCTTGGCTCTACACTCCGCCTGATGCAGCCACACACGAAGGTGGCCATCAGGGTGAGGGCGACGTTGGGCATGCTTTTACCCCCGTTGTCTGCCGACTTGTACATTGTGGCCCGTCGCACCCAGGCCATCCTCGACCCCCAGATGAACTGGAAGACACAAAAAATATTCCAACGCTGGATAAACAGGGGGCGGTAGGAATGGAGGAGCTAAATACTATTAAGATCACCAAGGAGGTGGTATTAGGGAAATTAATGAGACTGAAGGAGGATAAATCCCCTGGGCCTGATGGATTACATCCAAGGGTCTTGAGGGAGATAGCGGTGGGGATTGTGGATGCATTGGTGATAATTTTCCAAAACTCCCTGGAGACAGGAACGGTCCCAGTGGATTGGAAAATGGTCAATGTAACACCTATATTTAAAAAAGGAAGTAAACAGAAGGCGGGTAACTATAGACCGGTTAGTCTAACATCGGTGGTGGGTAAAATGTTAGAGACAATTATTAAAGAAACACTAACGGGGCACTTGGATAAACATGACTTCATCGGACAGAACCAGCATGGTTTTGTGAAGGGGAAGTCCTGTTTAACGAATCTGCTCGAATTCTTTGAGGAAGTAACAACCCGGGTGGATAAAGGGGAACCGGTGGATGTGGTATACTTGGACTTCCAAAAGGCTTTTGACAAGGTGCCACATAAGAGACTATTGCTAAAAATAAAAAATTATGGGATTGGGGGTAATATATTAGCATGGGTAGAGGATTGGCTAACAAATAGGAAGCAGAGAGTGGGGATAAATGGTTCATACTCGGGATGGCAACCGGTAACTAGCGGGGTTCCGCAAGGGTCGGTGCTGGGACCCCAGTTGTTCACAATTTATATAAATGATTTGGAGGAGGGAACCAAGTGTAATATATCAAAATTTGCGGACGATACAAAAATGGGAGGAAAAGTAGGGGATGAGGAGGATAGGAAGAGTCTGCAAAAGGATATAGATAAGCTAGGTGAGTGGGCAACAACTTGGCAGATGAAATTTAATACTAATAAATGTGAAGTCATTCACTTTGGGAAAAAAAATGATAGGGCAAGTTATTTTCTAAATGAGGAGGAGCTGCGTTGTAATGCAACGCAAAGGGATCTAGGGGTATTAGTACATGAATCACTAAAAGTTAGTATGCAGGTGCAGCAAGCAATCAGGAAGGCCAATGGAGTTTTGGCCTTTATTGCTAGGGGGATTGAGTATAAAAACACGGAGGTCTTGCTGCAGCTGTACACAGTATTAGTGAGACCACATTTGGAATACTGTGTACAGTTCTGGGGTCCATACTTAAGAAAGGATGTACTAGCCCTGGAGGCAGTGCAGCGAAGGTTTACAAGATTAATTCCTGCAATGAGGGGATTGACATATGAGGAAAGGTTAAGTAGGCTGGAACTCTACTCTTTGGAGTTTAGAAGAATGAGAGGCGATCTCATTGAAACATATAAGATCGTGAGGGGCCTTGATCGGGTGGATGCACCGAGGATGTTCCCAATGATCGGGGAAACTAGAACTAGGGGACATAGTTGCAGAATAAGGGGGGGCTCTTTTAAAACTGAGATGAGGAAGAACTTCTTCACCCAGAGGGTGGTTAATTTATGGAATTCACTGCCCCAGGGAACAGTGGAAGCAGAAACGTTAAATATATTTAAGACTAAAATAGATGGTTTTTTAGCTGCCAAGGGGATAAGGGGCTACGGGGAGAGGGCAGGGATATGGACCTAGGTATGGTTAGTATAGTAAGACCTGAGTGATCTCCTGGACAAGTGTCGATCGCCTGGATTGGGGTCGGAGAAGAATTTCCCGGATTTTTTTCCCGAATTGGACCTGGGTTTTTATCCGGTTTTTTGCCTCCCCCAGGAGATCACGAGGTTCTTGGGGTGGAGAGGGGTGATAGCGGTATAAAGGGGAGGGTAGTGTCTTGTGTTCTGTGTCTTGTGTCTACTGTTTGTGGGTAAGTGTGTCTGTTTAGTGTTCAGCCATGAGCGAATGGCGGTGCGGGCTCGACGGACCTGGTGGTCTACTCTCGCACCTACTTTCTATGTTTCTATGTTTCTAAGACGGCCCGGGTGATCTCCGTGGCGTAGGAGGGAGGGACAGGCCACACTTGTGCCAAGTACAGCAGCCCTGAGAGCACCTCACACCTGATGACAAAATTTTTACCGGTTATGGAGAGGGAGCGTTGCCTCCACAGCTCCAGCTTCTTCCCCACCTTGGCTATCCGCTCCAGCCAATTCTTATTACTCGCCTCAGCCCCCCCGAACCAGATCCCCAGCACCTTCAAGAAGTCAGGCTTGATGGTGAAGGGGATGGAAGATCGGTCGGGCCAGTTGCCAAAGAGCATGGCCTCGCTCTTCCTGCGGTTCACCCTGGCCCCCGTGGCCAACTCAAACTGGTCGCAGACGCTGATCAATCTGCGGACCGACCCTGGATCCGAGCAGAAGACGGCGACATCGTCCATGTACAGGGAGGTCTTGACCTGAATGCCCCCACTGCCTGGCAATGTCACTCCTCTTATGCTCGCATCCTTCCTGATGGACTCGGCAAAGGGTTCAATACAGCAGACAAACAAGACAGGAGAGAGGGCTACCCTGCCTGACTCCAGACCTTACAGGGAAACTGTCTGATTCCCACCCATTGATTTGGACTGCACTACGGATATCGGTGTAGAGCAGTTTGATCCAATTTCGGATTCCCTCCCCAAAACCCATTTTGGAGAGCACGTCCCTCATGTACGTGTGCGATATCCTGTCGAAGGCCTTCTCCTGGTCCAAGGTGACTAGGCAAGCATCCACCTGTCTGTCCTGCGCGTAGGCGATGGTATCTCTCAGCAGCGCTAGGCTGTCTGAGATTTTCCTGCCAGGTACAGCACAGGTTTGGTCCGGGTGGATCACCTGTCCCAGAGCAGACTTGACCCGGTTGACGATGGCCTTAGACAGGATCTTGTAATCTACATTCAACAATGTTATGGGTCTCCAATTCTTTATATCCTTCCTCTCCCCCTTCTGCTTGTAGATTAGGGTGATGCTGCCCTTCCTCATGGAGTCTGACATGCTGCCGGCTAGAAGCATATCGTTGTACACTTCCAGCTGGTCCGGGCCCACCCAGTCCCACAGGGCCGAATACAACTCGGCCGGTAAGCCATCACTTCCGGGAGTTTTACTCGAGTCAAAGGAGCGGATGGAGCCAGTCAGCTCCTCTAGGGTCAGTGGTTGGTCCAGACTCTCCCGCTTGCTGTCCTCCAAGACCTCCGTGATAGAGGACAGGAAGTTCTGGGAAGCGGTGCTGTCTGTGGCCTTTCTGTCATATAATTCCGTGTAAAAGGATTTGCAGACCCTCAGCATGTCTGTCTGCGAGGATGCTACCGAGCCGTCCTCCTCCCTAAGGCTGTTGATCACAGAGCTCCCCCTGTGAACCTTATGGAAGAAGAAACGTGAGCACGTCTCATCCTGCTCCACATGGCGGACCCTGGATCGGAAGATGATCTTGGAGGATTCAGAGGTAAAGAGCCGAGCTTGCCGGTCCTTCACCTCTCTAAGTTCCTCCCTCACATCCACCCCCCTCGACTGCAGAAGGAGCAGTTGTTGCAAATCTGTCTGGAGTTGGCACAATTCCCTCTGACTCTGTCTTGCTCTCTGAACCCCTTTGACTATGAAGAACCTCTTAATGTTCTCCTTGGTTGCTTCCCACCAGAGTGTCGGGGAGTCAAAGAGGGGCCTCACCGTTCTCCAATGTGTGTAGTCCCTCCTTAGCTCCTCAACGTTCTCTGGGGTCAACAGCTTCACGTTTAACTTCCACGTCCCTCTGCCTGCCTTCCGGTCCTCCTGTAGGTGACAGGAAGCCTGAAGGAGGCAGTGGTCAGAGAAGAACACCGGCGTGAGGTCGGTGTGTCTCACCGTGACGGCCTTCGTCGTGAAGACGAAGTCTATCCGGGATCGGGCTGAACCGTCCGATCTCGACCAGGTGAACCGCGGCTGGGACCCGCCTGCAGGGTCGCTGAAGGCGTCGTGCAGCTTTGCGTCTTTTACCGTTTCCATCAGGAACTTGGACGTGCTGTCCAGTCTGTTGTCGGCACTGCCGGATCGTCCAGCCACATCAATGATGCAGTTGAAGTCACCGGCCAGAACGAGCTGCCGGGACGTGGCCAACAGCACTGGGAGCTGCTGGAGAATGGCCAGCCGCTGGCTTCGCACGGGTGAGGCATACACATTAATCAGCCGGTGCGGAGAACCACGGTACATAACATCCACCACGAGGAGACGCCCCCCAACCACCTCCCTGACCTCAGTGATGGTGAAGTTCCCTCCCCGCAGCAAGATCCCCAGGCCGGAAGCACGACACTCATTGCCCCCCGACCACACCGACAGTCCGTGGGGCCACCATCGCGACCACCTCCGATAGCAGCGGAGGTGTGGCAACCCGCACTCCTGGAGAAAAGTCACATCTGCCTTGACCTTGGCCAGGTACTGTAAGGCATTAACACATCGCGCAATGCTCTTCACACTGCGAACGTTTAAAGATGCCAGTTTGAGCTCCATTGTCTTTTAGAGTCCTCATAAATCTTCTCTGCATTCTTTTCACTTTTATGACATGTTTCCTACAGAAGGCTGACCAAAACCGACACAATATTCCAACATTTAATAAAATCTACATCATCTGATCACAAATGAAAGTTATTTCAAGATAATGTGTATGATATTGAATTGATATTCAACCTAAAAATGTTGGTAAATCATATTTGCTGATATTTTTGTTTTTTACCATTTATATTGATTTCAACCTTTTCATGAGAACAGAGCTAAGGGGATACATTTTGCGTAAGAGACTCAGATAAGATCATGAAGTTCTACTCCACTGACTGTGCTTTAACAGCAGTCCTTCCAGTATTGCATCTTTAAGATAAAAGCTTTAAAAGGTTGTCCTTCAAAAATATGCTCCACCAGATTGACTAACCATTTTAAAACATGAAACAGGATGGAAAGGGATACGAGACAAACCATTAACTTCTGTTCGTCATATTTAGGATATGGGGATAATATCAGCGAAAATCTTTTTTTTAAAAAGATGTCTAAATTTCAAAAAACGTATCTTTTGCTTCTGTCAAGCTAATTAAGTCCAATAATATTTATTTCCCTCATTGATTAACGATGAAATCGGGAAAATTTATGGCAGAGTTGATTTCACACATTAGTATCTGCTGCACACTCGGCAAATCCATATATAAACTTCTGCCTATGTCCTTGTGTCTCTCTTTAAGTAATTATCTATTCCTCCCCTGAAAATTATGTCTCCGCTTCAACTATCTGTGTGACAAAACCTTCCATGGTCTATAAATACTTCATAAAGAGAAATTATTCCTAACCTCACTGCATACTTTCCTGGTGACATTCTGGACTACAAATCATTACATCCTCTGTATAATACACTCATATTGCCATATATGAGTTACTGTGTGGAGATATGGGGTAACACCTACAAAACCACAGCCATTATGCACATTACAAAAAAGAGCAATAAGAATTATCAATAACGTTGGATATCTTGAACTTACCAATTTATTATTCTTAAAGTCACATACAGTGAAGTTCACCGATCTGGTTAAATTTAAGGCTGCACAAATCATGTACAAAACAAGAAATAATTTACTTCCAGGAAATATACAAAAACTGTTTATGGAAAGACAGGGTTGGTATAATTTGAGAGGGGAACATAATTAAAAAATAACTCAAAGTCAGAACAACTCTTAAAAGTATGTGCATAGCAATCTGTGGGGTGAATTTGTGGAATGGTCTGGAACAGGAGATAAAACTTAGCACAAACATAATTCAGTTTAAAAAGATGTACAAAAACACTTTTGTAAAAAGATATTGGGATGAGGATAGGTGATTAGGAGTGGGATATTTGTTATACTGATTGTATTGGGAAGGGTGATTATAGGGTGATGGGTTGTATATATGACAAAGAGATACTGTATAGTATATGAGGGTTTTTCTTTACTTTTTTTCTTTTTTTCTTTTTTCCTTTTTTCTTTTTTTCTCTCTTTTTTTGTATGGCTGTAAATATTTGATTAGTGTATAAATGTAAATAATTTGGTGTACATATAGCTGCTGGTGTACATATGGTGTACATATAGCTGCTAAATTTGTATAAGATAATTATAAGCAGTTGAATAAGGGGTGGGAATTAATAAGCTTTGGCTTCTTCCTGCTCCTTTTCGGACACATACGATTTCATTTATTTATAGATATTGTTCATGACACTTTATAAATATTCTTGTTTTGTTTTTTTTTTGTTTTTTGTATGCTGTTTCACACTTGCTTTTTATTCTTTTATTCAGTTCGAAATAAAGAATTAAAAAAATGAAAAATAAAAAAATAAAAACATTAATAAAACCTGTGACTAACAAACAAAAGAAGTAATCTTTCTTTACTCGCCTCATAAAAAGCTCTTTAGAATTCTCAACTTTCTCTACTCTATTATTTTTATAATATCGTTTCTCATATCCATGAGTGATACATCCTTTCTGTATAGCCAGTCAATAATCTATCTGTTATGGGGGTCTGGAATTGGCGGCGCTGTAAAAAAAATCAAAGTATTATTTTTTCCCACTTTGATTGCCCATGAGTTTTTCTTCTTGCAGAACTGAAAATTCACATTGCACAAATGCTTCTTCTTAACGAACTTGATTAAAAATGATGGCTATCTAATTACACATTGCACAGGATAAAACTCCTAAAATGGGACCCTCAAGAGAATTCCTCTACATCTCATGGGAAGTGTCTTTTATTATATAAAATTCCCATTAAAAATATATTTTCGTCCCAAATATATTGACCTGAATATTTGCTTGTTGCACATGGAAAGGAAAGCAAGGATTTGTCCTCCAAGGATGCCATTGCTCACGTTGACAGTTCTAATACATCCAGGTGAATCAGAAACTGGATGAAGGGGCACTGATATAATCTCATAGTAAACATTATTAGTATCTCCCATTTTTAAATTAGTAAATGCAATGGAAATCAAGAACAACCCAGACACAAACAAAATGAAGTTGATTTACAGGAACAACGTATATGTTTTGAAGAAAGTAGAGAGGAGAATTACTTGGACTATTTCTGACACCGCTCTCCCCTTTCTTGATAATAATAATTTGTTTATAGGGACAATGCATATTAATGAACATTTGCATGTAAATATGCGAGATTGTAGCCAATCAGTAGCTAATTTACGTCTCTAGTCCCAGGCAAAGGTAGGTGAAGTGTCTTGCCCATGGACACAACGACAGTACACACTCCAAGCAGGATTCGAACCGGCCACCTTCAGGTTGCCAGCCGAACACTTAGCCCATTGTGCCATCTGATCTCTCTGTCTCCATCACATGGGACAAACTATCGATTGATGTCTACTACAAACCCACTGACCTCATCAGTTAACCAAGCTACACCTCCTCGCACTTTCTTGTTTCTTGTAAATATGCTATTCCCAATTCTCAATTTAACCATCCCCGCTCCTAAAATGAGAATTTCCATTCAAGGATATCCAATATGTTATCTTTCTTTAATCATTGTGGTATTTCCCACTGCTGTCATAGATGAATCCCTCACCTGCATCTCCTTTGTACCCCGTAGTTCCGCTCTCACTCCCCCTTCCCACAGATGGAACAAGGATAGAGTTACCCTGGTTCTTACCTTTCAGCCCACAAGCTTCCACATCCAAATCATCATTCTCCAATGTTTTTACCATCTTCAACATGATCCCACCACCAGTCCCATCCTCCCATCCCCACTCCTTTCCATCTTCGGCCTGGTTCTTTCAAATTCTGTAGCTCACACATCCCTCCCTAGCATAACCACCACTTCACCCTTAAATCTTTCCCCTCGCATGATAAATCTCTGCCCTCTAGTTCTTGATTTCCCAACCTTGAGAAAAAGACACTCACTCTTATCTATTTCCCCCTTTGAATGCATAAGATCACCTCTCAACCTCCAGTGCTCCAAGGAGTAAAGCCCTAACATGCCAAACCTCACCCTATAGCTCAGGACTTTGAGCTTTTCTATGCCCTTAACAGATGAAAGACAGCTTTCCTATACCAGGGTGAACAAAACTGAATGTAAAACTCCAAGTATGGCTAAACCAACATCTTGTGCAACTGTAACATAATGTGGATCCAAGGAACTGCAGATACTAGTTCACGAAAAAAAGTGTAGCCTTGAGTACTCGTATGGAAACTCAGCGTATTTTTGTCGGTTATGTCAAACAGTCTTTGGTCCAGATGTTGGTACATTCCTCAACTCTTTCTCTGCTGCATCAATGACTGATCAATCATGGCTGATCTCTGCCTCCTAATCCCATTTTACTGCCTTCTCCCCATAACCCTTGACACCCATTGTAATCAAGAATTTGTCTATCTCTGCCTTAAAAATATCCACTGACTTGGCCTCCATAGCCCTCTGTGGCAATCAGTTCCACAGATTAATTACCCTCCAACTAAAGAAGTTCCTCCTCACCTCCTTTCTAAAAGAGCACCCTTTAATTCTGAATTCTGATATTTGCCCCCAAGATGAGGCTTTCCATTCTAGGACATCCGGAATGTTCTCATTCTTTAATAAATGTGTTTTCCCCTGCTGTCATGGATGGATACCTCACCCACGTCTCCTCGGTGTTCCATTGTTCCTTTTGCTCTTCCTCCCCCAAGACGGAATAAGGATAGAGTTCACCTGGTCCTCACCTTTCTTCCGACCAGCATCCGCATCCAACGCATCATCCTCCGACATATCCGTCACCTCTAACGTGATCCCAACACCAGTCACATCCTCCTGTGCCCAACCCTTTCCTACTTTCGCAGGCACTGCTCCATCCACAACTCCTTTGTTCACTCATCCCTTTCTACCCAAACCACCCCAATCAGAGACCCTAGCAGTCTTTCCAGGTAGGATAGATGTTCCCATGCACCTCCTCTAACCATATCTACTGCATCAGGAGGGAAAATGCGGGCTTGAGATCGTTCTGGCAGATAAGATTAAGGAGAATCTTAGATTCATAGATTTAAGATAAGAGGGGGAAGATGTAATAGGAACTTGAGGGGCAATATCACATGGGGTGGGAGATATATGGAGTGTGTTATTAGTCTTGCCATGCGCCACTCATTTACTCAACCTTTTAATCTGTCAAATAATGTCTAGGCCTAAGCACCTCTTAAATAGTGTGAGATATTACAAGTTATTTTGTCGCACACACCAACATTGTACCATGTGGTAGGATTTCTGGGAGTTTATGCTCATATTGGTAAAGGAATATCATATTTGTAAAGGATAACATGGTGATTAAACTCTGTAGAGGTTTATCTTTGGACTCTAAAGTTGCAACAGCTGCAAGAGTTTCTGCCTCTGGGGACACAAAGACTGCAGATGCTGGAACTGAGAAAACTCTGGGCAGGCTAGTTCCCCATTGTGAATAGAGATGAATGCCAGATTAGCCTCTAACATGAGTGATCAGAGATAAGATCGTTAAATATATCACCACCTTATCTGGGAAATGAAATGGAGCAAATAGATTATAATACAGAGGCGGTCATCCTTGCTGATAGCACTCACGATTGCTGTCAGTATGAAAAGAGACCAGAAAATATTGACAGCAGGAACACTCATCTGGGAAAGATTTAATTACAATAATTAACGAAGTATCTAGTACAGCGAGATTGAAAAATGTGATTGCAGGTTAATGCAGTAACTGAGTAAAGTAGGTCAACAGCATAGATTTTAGTAGAAAGTTGCAACATTCCTTTGAAGGCTAAGGTAAAACGTCCTAAACTAATGAGTCTTGGATAACAAAGAAGATAAAGTTAAAAGGAAATGATAACATTATTTATTTAAAAAAAATACCAGGAGCATAAGGAGCACAGTCTCATGCAATAGATGAGAAGAAATTATCTTTTTTCAGAAGGAGATTAAACCATGAATTGTCTACTTCTGAGATCTGTGAATGCAGTCATTATTTATAGCGAAGAATGGGATTTTGGATTACAGAAGACTTAATGGTTATATGGATCAGAAGGCTGTAGCTACGTTTCTTTAATATTGGTTGTTGTGAAGTAAACATCTTTCTCCACTGCTGACAAACTGCTGTTGGGAAGGGGAGAAACGTCAAAGTCCTGCCCATCTTTGAATTGCCCAACTTTTCCTCAACTGCAAAAGTTTGAGACTGTTAAGTTTTGATTTTTTGATAGAACAGACTGTTTCCTCTGAAGCATGGATTTAATTATGACTTTTGTAAGGCAGTTTCTTTCTAATTGGCACTTAAATAAACAGGGGCACAAGAAAAGAGATTATTCTTACTGGAAACTATACTCTCATTACAAATGTGTCTCAATTAATCACCATCTCATTAACATTACATCACCCAAAGCAAAATCCAAGCTGCTACAACTCAATGCCACCAAGCTAATAACAAACAAGGTTAATTACTTATTTTCAGAATTCATCAGTAAAAATAGGTGAATACATTGACAGGAAATTCTTATTTGATATCAGCTCCAGTTGTATAAGCCATAAATAAATAAATAAATTAAACATAAGTAATACTGAAACGGGTTTTTGATGTGCAATCCCAAATAAATTTAGCCAAAGTATGACAGGATACTGATTTACCTCCACCCATGTGATTTACATATGCCACTGCCATTGAGTTATCCATTTGACGTCTAATATGCACATCATGTAGCTTCCCACAGTATGCTTTCAAGGCATGAAATGCTGCCAGCATTTCCAGATAATTGATACCATATTTACGACTAAGGCGTAACTCCTCCTTGTTCCAGCCACCACCACAACTAGAGACGGTGTTAGTAGCACCCCATCCTAGTTCACTGGCATCACTCTGCAGTGTTGTTGTAGGTTTACTAAATCGAAAGCCGCCTGAACAATGATGAATATTGGTAATCCACCATTAAATTCAGCTTTAGAGTCTGACAACAACTGCATAGGTCTGTCGAAATGACCTTTGTGGAATCTAAGTGCCTGATCCTTTGCACGCTCCAGATTCCGAAAATGGCCGATAGATGGTTTCTCATTAATCAGAAGATTAGAACAAGCCTCTACCAAATGTAGTTTTTCCCCCATGGGCAGGGTCACAGACATCTCCACTGAATTGATAATAAACCCTAAATAAGAAATAGATCTAGTTGGTATCAGTCTGGATTTGGCTGGATGGATGATAAATCCCAATTTCTCAAAAATGAGCTTGGCAGCTGAAACAGCTAGCTTTGCGAGATGCAGTGTTCTCCCGATAATCAGAATGTCATCTATATAGCCCACAATAACATGCCCTTCAGCTCTAAGCAGGGCAAGCACTGTTTAAGCAGTTTGGCAAATAACCGAGGGGCTGAGCTTAAACCATTAGGTAACACCTTAAATTCAGCTCAGAGGTTATAGGCGGTTGAATAACAGGGCCAGCAGACCCTAATTTCTGTTCGGTCTCCTTCCCTTCGCTCTGAAAGCTTGAGCCGCTGGGAATTGAGGCTGCCGCATCTTCCAAGACGTATGAGATAGGCCTTGGCCTAAAAAAGACCTGTGACTGGGTCGAAATTGAGCAGATCTGAAATTCCCACCAGCTCCAGAGAACCGATTTCTGCTGGTTGTGGCGTAGGGGTGATAACGCCGGTATAGAGGAGTCTTACCCATATAGGATGCCTTGACTCTGCCAGCAGCCCTTTAATTCCTCCTGCAAGTCCTTGACTTGCTTACCCAAATCTTCTCCGAAGAGGAATTTAGCAGGCTGAACATTGCTGGACCTGCATAAATGTGCAAATTTGGGGTTCAATTCCGGCTTAATGCCCTCTTTGCGGAAGCAGTTAATCTCGAAATGCGCATTGCACAACAGTGCCATTGCATCCTGCTGAGCTTCCGACAGCTGAACCTCATCCACCGACCTAGCAAAGGCCGTGATACCTGCGGACAATAGCCTCAGGATCCGCTGTAGTCTCACCTCTCTGGATCTTGTTCTGCTCCCGATGTTTTCCCAAATGGTAGCATTGACTATGGGAACATCTAAGGTTTTGCAATTTCCCAAACTGGGATATCTCCCAGTCGTTTCCACCATAACCTCTTCCTTCAGCTGGTGTGAAGTGAGGTAGCTGATGCTGCTGGCCAACTCCTCTTGTAGTGGCTTGCCCATACACGAGAAAACAGCAAATTTAGAGGCAAGAGCAGGCAGCTCTGCCTTAAGCGACTCACGCACATCATGCATTAAAGCATGGGATTCAGGCACATACTCATATTCAGAGTCAGCTCCATACTGACCTCCGACACTCCCCTCATCCGAGTGGGAGGAATATTGCAACCCTGAACCAGGCGTTGCCACAGGCGTATGACTCGAACTGCCTGTGCATGCCTCCGTAACACGGAACATATTTTGTGCCACCATCTGTTCCATCAGATGTTCCAATGGAGACAAACGGACAAACACATCTGCCATAGATGTGGGGACAGAATCCCCTTGACCCGAATCGTCCGACAGGACTTGTCTCACAGAGTTGGCTTTGGCTTTCCCCCCTCTCGGGGCTGCCAAGCTGCTCCCTTTAGGAGCCGAATCAGAGCTAGCTGTGCAGACCGGCGCTGCCAGCGACTCCGAGGAGGAAATGGATGGCCGTCGGCTATTCGCACTGTCGGAATTAATTCACACCAAACACTCCCTGTGAACATTTGCACTCACCTGAATGGTTTTTAAAGACCGACGTTCCCCCCAGCCAAACCTCGCGCCATACGTCGACTAATTGATACGCATGCGGGCTGGCGGGCTCTTCACGTAGTCACTCACGTGACTTCAATATAAAATGCATAGTGGGGATTGGTTATGGAAGGGGGTGTAAAAAGGTATTGTTAATAATGTTGCGGAGTGTTTGTACTGCTATTTGATGATGATTAAAGTGTGAAATCTTGTTTAAATTGTTTATACAACCTGGGAAAATGGTTATTTATTTTAGTTAACTGTCTTCCATCTAGAAGCTTCTGTGGAAACAATGTATTGGGGTATCTTGTGATTGGGTTAGGGATCTGTCAATAATGTGTTGTATGATATTTATTTATGATTGGTTTGTAGGTGTTGCCTCCCCCAAGTAATGCCACGCCCTTAGTTTGGAAGGGTACAGGAGGGTGGGTGTGTCGGTTGATTGTGACTTACATAAAACATAGAAACATAGAAAATAGGTGCAGGAGTAGGCCATTCTGCCCTTTGAGCCTGCACCGCCATTCAATATGATCATGGCTGATCATCCAACTCAGTATCCTGTACCTGCCTTCGCTTCATACCCCTGATAACTTTAGCCACATGGGCCACATCTAACTCTCTCTGAAATATAGCCAATGAACTGGCCTCAACTACCTTCTGTGACCCTTCTGTTCTGTTTGCATGAGATATTGTTGTCTTGCGTGAGTGGATCGGCAACTGTCCCTGCAGTTTGTTCTTCAATAAAGTAAGGGTTTGGAACCAGAGTTTGACTTAGTGTTTGACTAAACCAGACTAAGGGGGTAAGTCTAGAACCAGAAATAACAGCGGGTCTGTCATATGCTGAGAGAATGGAGCGGTTGGACTTGTAAACTTTGGAATTTAGAAGGATGAGAGGATATCTGATTGAAACATATATGATTATTAAGGGTTTGGACCACGCTAGTGCCTGGAAACATGTTCCCGATGTTGGGGGAGTCCAGAACCAGGGGCCACAGTTTAAGAATAAGGGGTAAACCATTTAGAATGGAGATGGCATGGAGCACCTCAAGGCTGCGTGCTCAGCCCTCTGCTTTACTCACTCTATACTCATGACTGCGTAGCCGGACATAGTGCGAACTCCATTATCAAGTTCGCCGACTACACCATTGTTGTGGGACGAATCACTGATGGGGACGAGTCAGAGTATAGAAGTGAGATCGACTGATTTACCATATGGTGCCAGCACAATAACCTAGCTCTCAACATCAGCAAAACCAAGGAACTGATTGTGGACTTTGGAAGGGGTAGGAAAGGGACCCACAATCCCGCTTATATCAACGGGACGGTAGAAAAGGTCAAGAATGTCAAATTCCTGGGCGTGCACATTTCCGAAGATCTTTCCTTGGTCCCAGCACACTGATGCAATTATAAAGAAAGCACATTGGCGCCTCTACTTCCTGTTAAGATTATGGAGAGTCTGTATGTCAAAGAGGACTTTCTTGAACTTTTACAGGTGCACAGTAGAGAACATGCTGACTGGTTGCATCGTGGCTTGATTTGGCAACTTGAGCGTCCAGGAGCGGAAAAGAATGCAGAAAGTTGTGACCACTGCCCAGTCCATCATCGGCTCTGATCTCCCCACCATCGAAGGGATCTATCGCAGTCGCTGCCTCAAAAAGACAGCCAACATCATCAAGGACCCACATGATGCTGGCCACGCACTCATCTCTCCTCTACCATCGGGCAGAAGGTACAGGAGCCTGAAATCTGTTACATCCAGGTTCAGGAACAGCTACTTCCCCACAGCCATCAGGCTATTAAACTTGCCAAAAAACAGACTCTGAACTGTAACAGCCTATTGCACTTTATCTGTTTATTTATGTGTATATTGAACTGAACTGTTCTGTATTTATGCTTACAATATTCTGTTGTGCTGCAGCAAGCAAGAATGTAATTGTCCCATCTGGGACACATGACAATAAACTCTCTTGACTTGAGGTAGGAGCAGGTTGTGAGCAAATCCCTTTACCAATGATTGCTCTGGCTAACATGCATCTTGCCACTTCTTAAGACAGTAGCTTATCATTCACAAAAACCTGAGGTTTGCTCCAGTTTGCTTAAGTTTCTCGGGTTCAGAAAAGCTAATGCTAAAATTATGTTTCAATAAGATACCCTTTCATCCTTCTAAATTCCAGTATACAAGCCCAGCCACTCCATTCTATCAACATATGTCAGTCCCGCCATTCCAGGAATTAACCTTGTGAACCAACGCTGCACTCCCTCAAATTTGGAGATCAAAACTGCACACTAGGTGTGGTCTCACTAGGGGCCTGTACAACTGCAGAAGGACCTCTTTGGTCCTTAGCTATGAGAAATGTCGTACTTATGCGGCTTTTTCACGGGGCGACTTGACGCAAGATGTAACCAGAGTGAAGTGGTCGTGGTCTAGCACGATATCACACGATATAACGAGGGGTAGATAAAGAGTTCCCACGGTACTCGGCATTTCTGTTATTTGTGCGAGTGACTTGTCCGTCTCCCGAGCTTTCCCGTTAAATCTTGAATGAATATTGTGAAGTGTTGTTAAATCATCACGTGGCACAAATGATGTCACTTTTTTTTCACACACTATAAATATCCTCCCTTGGTTGAATTGGCTCATTTGGAGACATGTTTTACTGTGTATGTGGGAGACACAGATGGACTGAGCACAGTACCTCGGTCTTACTGTGTGTGGGAGAGGGGGAGAAAGAGACGTACACTCACAGAGGCAGAGTCTCTCAGCCTGTGTAAGAGGGAGGGAGGGAGAGAGAGAGAGAGGCACACACAAGGTGGATGTGAAATCTCACCTGCCTGTTTCAGTGACAGACACCCGCCGCCAGTAAATGAAGACACCCCCATCTGTCTCCCCCTCCTCTCCCTCGACTCCCCCACCTTTCCCTCCCAACTCCAGTCCCGTCCCGTCCCCCTGGGAAACTGAATAGAGCAACAATCAACTGCTGCCTGTGCGCTGATATGACAATAAAGGCTACTTTACTTTACTGAGTTAAAGAGTTCCCACGGTAGACTGTAAAACTGGGACCCTGGTTCTGGACTCCCCCAACATCGGGAACATTCTTCCTGCATCTAGCCTGTCCAATCCCGCAGATACTGATTAGACCGGTATCTATTTATTTACTTTATTAATGATTTCAATTAAATATTGGGAACATCAGGCCGCAAACGTTATTACTTGAGTGTTAGTGCTGGACTTTGACTCGACCTTCCTAGTTAGCCGGCGCCTGAGACTGAGCCAAGCAATGTCCAGACCTGACTTCAACACAAAGTGATGGAGGAACTCAAAGGGTCAGGCTCGTCCAACGCTCTGTGTTTTGCTCGTGATTCCTGCAACTGCAGTTCCTCGTGTCTACAGACCAGAGTTGCCACTTGACTCCGAGATGACCATCACAGAGCATACGGAAGATAGACACGAAATGCTGGAGTAACACAGCGGGACGGGCAGCATCTCTGGAGAGAAGGAATGTGTGACGTTTCGGTTCGAGACCCTTCTTCAGAGTCTCGTCCCGAAACGTCACCCATTCCTTTTATCCAGATGCTGCCCGTCCAGTATTTTATGTCTGTCTCCAGTATTACTGTGTCCATCATCGGCGCAAACCAACATCTACAGTTCTTCCCGACACATTAGAGGATACCGTCTCGCCATCACTCGGATTACCCGCTTCATTTCCATAACGTTGCCACCTCTCTTTACTTTGCTTATTGAAGCCTGATCCTTGTCACACCCTGTGCTCTATCGCCCAGCCTCTCATCTTTCAATTGGGTTCGGCCAGGAAGGAACTGCAGATGCTGGATTAAAACGAAGCTAGACACAACATGTAGCTCAGCGGGACAAGCAGCATATCAGAAGGGTCTTGACCCGAAATGTCACCCATTCCTTCTCCCCAGAGATGCTGCCTGCCGTCGAGTTACTCCAGCATCTCTTTAAACCGGCATCTGCTGTTTCTTCCGACACATGCACAAGAAATAGGCAACTTTTCGGGCCGAAACGTTGCCTATTTCCTTCGTTCCATAGATGCTGCTGCACCCGCTGAGTTTCTCCAGCATTTGTGTGTGTGGGTGGGAGTTGGGGGGGGGAGGGGGGGAATTGAGTCTGAAGATGTGTCTCGTCCCGAAACATCACCTATTTTTCTCCAGAGATGCTGCTTGACTCGCTGAGTTACTACAGCTTTTTGTGTCTGTCTTCGATTTAAACCAGCATGTGCAGTTCACTCCTTACACGGGTCTCTGGAGAACATTGATTGGTAGCGTTCCGGACCCTGCTTCGGAAAGGCATCGATCGCTAGTCGGCGAGGACTCCGAGCTCTATCTCTCAAAGAAGTACATGTGAAAAATTTCTCACGGACCCAAAAAATGCGGGACCTTTCAGTAAAGTCCCTTTTAAAGATTCTTGAATCTCATTAACATAACTCATGAATAAGTTGATGTCTATATGCGGATGCAAATCTTTATTTTTTAAATTCAATCCCACAGAAGACAATTTTTACTCACCTTCTGTCCCCTCTGTCCAGCTTCCGGGTTTACCGTTCCCAGGAGTTCCACACGGTAACCGCAAGAGTTATTACGGATATCGCACGGATATCGCACTGGCCACTACGTCCATATAATGTTGCAATGCTCAACCACAAGTGTACAAGTCACTCTTGGAGAAATTCAAACTTGCTTGAATTTTCTCCCGAGTCACCAAGTTACACGATTACCTGCCGTTAGCACCACGGTGGTCCACGGTGGTCCACAAATGCCGTACTGTTATCGCACGAGGTTCCCACGATGTTAAACTCTGGTTAACTCTTGCGTCAAGTCGCCCCGTGAAAAAGCCCCATCAATTGTACCATCTTGCAAAATGTGTCAAATTGTTTAGCACTGCACTAGAACTTTGGTTTCAGTTCTGAATTGTAAGAGGTGGTTGAGAGTTGTGTGATGGGAGTGTGGCAGAATCTTTAGGGCTAGTGCTAAAGCTTTAGGAACATACAGCAAGAGATTCAATTATTGTTGGCTTATTTTACTGGATATTGCTGGATTTGTAGGCCTAATTTGTGGTACAACTGTATCTCTGTCTAGTATCTCTCTTTACAGACATGCTCGCTATTTTCTGTTCTTTTTTTCAGGATTTCACAATCAGCAGTTTATTGCTTTTTCAAAGTGAGCAGGGATATTGAACACATCCTGCCGCACATTTACACTAGCACTGGGTCTATTTAAACATGCCTATTTGCACTCATGTCTCCTATGGATATCAAAGCAGGACTCCAGCCATTTTCCATTCTTATTCCTGGGGAATATACATAACAAATTTATTGTGCACACCATTTGTGTAGGATTCGACGTAGCAAATATGTATGAAGTTGCAATTAGTTCATCGTTTAGACATACTCAAATGATACTGATGTGACTAATGATTAAAGCAACGCGCCATATCATGAAGTAAATATAACTTTGTCCAATATTCTAGAGAAAGTAACAAATGTATGTAATCATAAAGGTTAAAGATCCAACATCAAAATTAATTCTATGTATGTAGTTGATGTGAATTACAGTTCTGTTTTGCATGGATCAAATTTAAAGCAATCATTATACTCCATCTCAACTATTAAGAATACTGTGCATAAGCTTGCTGATTCAGTTCTTAGCCACTGTTTATTCAAAGTTATAGTACTCATAGTTAAGGAAGTTAATGAAAACAATACCACTGTTTTGGATGATTGAGATTCACAGGTGCTATTTGCAAGTGCCATGTGTGTTGGAAGAACTCAGCATGAAGTTTATCAGGGACTCCATGAGCTTCATGGCAATAAGATGCATATTTGTTTTCTTAGCTTTGCAAGATTTTGAAATTACGAGGAAATTAAATGAAGACTGAATAAACATAAAGGGCAAATCATAGCTGCAACTAAATTACATTTTGGCCTGAAAAGTAATGTTAATCTTCAATTAGTTCATTAAAAGTGTGAAGTTAATGTAAGCATCACATTGAAAGAAAACAGGCCCGCCAAAGACCAAACTATCAAAATCAGGGCCCAGTGATCATCATAGGTTTGTTGAAGTATATTATTAAATTGGTTCTAAGACTAATGCAGTTTACAGAATTGATACGTTGCATAATGGAACATGATATCTTTTCCAAATGGATTGCCAACCTAACTCAGGCTATCAAAAGAAACAATGTAATATCAGAATCTCTGGGAATACTGTCCGCACTCTCCTGAAGTCCAGACACAGGGCATTCACCTCCGATGATACAGTGGCCTACATGAAGACCAGATACGACCTTGGTAAGGCCATCAGAAAGGCCAAAAGGGACTTCTGCTCCAAACTGGAGGACGAGACAGATGTTCGGCAGCTGTGGCAGGGTCTGAATGCAATCACCTCCTACAAGGCAAAACCAGGAGGCAGCTCGAATGCCGGTGTAACATCACTCCCTGACGAGCTCAATGCATTTTACGCACGCTTTGACAGGGAGAATACTGATGTGCCTTCCCGATCCCCCATTCGCTGCGATGGCATTTCAGTCTCAGTCACAGAGGCCGATGTCAGGAAATCCTTCAGAGGGGTGAACCCCCGAAAAGCACCTGGTCCTGATGGTATACCCGGCCGTGTTCTAAAAACCTGTGTGGACCAACTGGCGGGAGTTTTTACGGACATTTTCAATCTCTCACTTCTGAGGTCTGAGGTCCCCACCTGCTTTAAAAGGGCATCAATTATACCGGTGCCCAAGAAGAGTAAGGTAACATGCCTCAATGACTATCGACCAGTGGCACTAACGCCGGTGGTGATGAAGTGCTTTGAGAGGTTGATCATGGAGCAAATCAACTCCTACATCGACAAAAACCTGGACCCACTGCAGTTCGCGTACCGCCACAACAGATCAACGGTGGATGCGATCTCGCTGGCCCTCCACTCCGCACTGGACCACTTGGACAACAAAAACTCATATGTCAGGCTGTTATTCATTGATTACAGCTCGGCATTTAACACAATCATCCCCTCCAAACTGGTTACCAAACTCGCAGAACTGGGTCTCTGCGCATCCCTCTGCAACTGGATCCTCGACTTCCTCGTCCACAGACCACAGTCTGTTCGTATTGGTGGAAATGTGTCAGCCTCAATAACAATCAGCACGGGAGCACCTCAAGGCTGCGTGCTCAGCCCCCTGCTGTACTCACTCTATACCCATGACTGCGTAGCGAACCACAGTGCGAACTCCATCATCAAGTTCGCTGACGACACCACTATTGTGGGGCGTATCACTGATGGGGATGAGTCAGAGTACAGAAGAGAGATCGAGCAACTGTCCATATGGTGCCAGCGCAATAACCTGGCCCTCAACACCAGCAAAACCAAGGAACTGATTGTGGACTTTGGAAGGAGTAGGAGGGGGACCCACAGCCCCATTTATATCAACGGGTCGATGGTTGAAAGGGTCAAGAGCTTCAAATTCCTGGGCGTGCACATCTCTGAAGATCTTTCCTGGTCCGAGAACACTAATGCAATCATCAAAAAAGCACATCAGCGCCTCTACTTCCTGAGAAGATTACGGAGAGTCGGATTGTCAAGGAAGACTCTCTCTAACTTCTACAGGTGCACAGTCGAGAGCATGCTGACCGGTTGCATCGTGGCTTGGTTCGGCAATTTGAGCGCCCTGGAAAGGAAAAGACTACAAAAAGTAGTAAACACTGCCCAGTCCATCATCGGCTCTGACCTTCCTTCCATCGAGGGGATCTATCGCAGTCGCTGCCTCAAAAAGGCTGGCAGTATCATGAAAGACCCACACCATCCTGGCCACACACTCATCTCCCTGCTACCTTCAGGTAGAAGGTACAGGAGCCTGAAGACTGCAACAACCAGGTTCAGGAATAGTTACTTCCCCTCAGCCATCAGGCTATTAAACCTGGCTCGGACAAAACTCTGATTATTACCAACCACTTTCTGTTATTTGCACTATCAGTTTATTTATTCATGTGTGTATATATTTATATCATGGTATATGGACACATTTATCTGTTTTGTAGTAAATGCCTACTATTTTCTGTGTGCTTAAGCAAAGCAAGAATTTCATTGTCCTATACAGGGACACATGACAATAAACTAACTTGAACTTGAACTTGAAATAGTTGTTAATGTTAAAAGCGTGAACTCGGTAAATGTGTAGCTTCCAACCTAAGACATTAACAGAAGGAAGTACATGCAGAGATGCTAGATGTTATCGCTGACTGCAGAAAATTCTGTCAAATATAGAAATACCAGGTCAATGTAAAAACTGGCACAAAACTTTAGAAAGCATCACTGGAAAGCCACTTGACTTAAAAAATGCTTTAACATGACACAATAACATGTGAGACACACAAAGGAGTTTCACTGAAAACCCAATTGCTAAATATGATTGCCCAAATACCGAGTTTCAGACATTTCCTCTAATTTCAACAGAGATACATGCACCATATGCACAAACAGCATGCTACAAGCTTAGTGACACTGTATGTGTGCAATTTGCACTCTAACATCAGTTGGGGAATATTTATTTATACAGCTGAGGCCTTTGAACTTGATGGGCTGCTCACAATGAGCCAGACCTGGGGAGCTGAGGGTAGCTTTGGCATTAGTTACGAGGCACCAACAATACTTGGTTCACTGCCTGTTAACTGTTAAGCTACTCCGTCAACTCCCCACACACCTAGTTCTATCACCCATTTGCACAAAGGGCAATTTGTAGGGTCAATTAGCTTATCAACCCATCAAACAATAAATTATTTGGATGTCAGAGGAAACCCATACAATCACAGGGAGAACTTGCGGACTCCATACAGACAGCACCAGACGTCTTGAACAATCTCAGGTTATAGAAGCTGAGACAGCAGCTCTACTAGCTGTGGCAATGTGCCACCATTTACACTTTGTGTCCTCCTCAGCTTCCATTAACCAGCTGATCTTCTCTCCATGCCAATTACATCCTTGTCTCATTATATAATATCAAAGGAAAGGTTTGACTTGCTGAGGCAATGCAATAGATTTTAACAAGAGTACAAATTCATCATCATTGGACAATGACAGTGTGCTAAAAATTGAATTTAAACGTGTGGTCTAATTCTCTCAGGACAACAGTTGAACTCCGAAGTCTGTAAAATAATAAAAATTCATTACTATTATTTTATTAATTATTTTAATATTTCATCCTCTCTCTTAATCCCATTTCCCAATCTTAACCACTTTTGGTGAACAGAATTAGTTAAAATTGTATATCATGCTTTTTAAAAACTTACATGCTTTGCTGTGTCAAAATTCTTCAAATTGTTATCAGTTATCAGTCAGCCTTTCAAGGAGCAGATCGAAAATGCGTGAATGCCTGTTACTACAGAACCGGATGTGGAGAGCACTAGTGGGAGAGTCTAGGAGTATCAGAAGTCTTGGTCTGGTTTAAATTAAAGAGGCACAAAATGCTGGATTAACTCAGAGGGACAGGCAGCATCTCTGAAAAGAAAGAATGGTTGACGTTTTGGGTCGAGACCTTTTTGAAGAAGGGTCTCGACTCAAAAATGTCACCCATTCCTTCTCTCCAGAGATACTGCCTGTGCCCCTGAGTTACTCCAGCTTTTTGTGTCTATCATGCCAAGCGGGGCTTTCTTTCACAAGCTTGCACAAAAGACTATGGTAAGTCCTGGATAACTACCTCAACATTAGCCTCAATAAAAGTGAGCACTGCTACATCTGATGGGTCATCAATCATTTGTCACATCTCATGTCTGTTTCCACAGTGCATCAAACACAAAGTACTTGATCCGTCTTGAGATTCTACTACCTGCATATATGTTTATACTGAGAATAAATTGGGGTGCATTGCATCCACAGCTCTTGTCTCTGTGTGGCTCTTCATACAGGTTAGTCCTGACTTCTGTTTACCAGTAGTCCCCTGACTTAATTGCTGTCCTATAGTCCATGCATGGTATCCATTGTAGTGTGTCAATAAAGGGGAGGGTCAGAACTTGTATTGTATTTTACATGCTGCTGATATCCCAGAACTCCCTCCATGACATTTAGAAATTGAGTTTCTGTCGTCTTATTATATGTGGCTGAACCTTAATTAGACAAGGCACAGAAGAATACGCTCCTAATGTGTGGCGAGTGGAAGTGAAAGTGAGATAACATAGAACTAGTTTCTGCGGGTGACAGACACAACATTCTGGAGTAACTCAGTGGGTCAGGCAGCATCTCTGGAGAAAAGGAATAGGTGACGTTTTGGGTGGGAACCCTTCTTCAATCTCTACGGGTGATCAATGGTCAGCATGGACTCTGTGGGCCGATAGGCCTGTTTTTACGCTGTATCTTTCAATCAATCAATTCAATCAATTAAAAAATAATGCTGATGGCATGGCTTGTGGAATTGCTGATCCTTTCCTTGCCTGGTTGTAATTCCCAGTGGAGATGAACATCAGTTGCTGGCTGCTCTTATGTCTACAGTAGTGCACTGAAGCAACAGTCAGGTCTGTCTCACCTTCTGCATGGCCTGAACCTTTTCAAAGCATCAGGTCTATCCATGTGAGATGGGGGTTGCATGTGAGACCTTTCAGCATGGTTCCTATTTGTACGCTCAGCAAGATTGCTCACCTTCGACTCCTGCCTCTAATTTGGTACAAATGTGCACAGAAACACTACATGGTGGTCACTGCAATTTCCAGTCTCCAGTCTGCTGGAGGTTTAATTGCCCTTAACGACTAGAGGTGACACCTTTTAATATATTGTCCCATTGGGAGAATGCAGGGAACAAAACGTTCACTTTGAATCACTTCTTCTTGGTGTTGTTGGAAAGAACTAACTGCAGCATAAATAAAAAATAATACATCAATTAACATCCAGCTAGTAAAGATTTAAAAAAAAAGTGTTTCCTCTGAGCATTTCAGTGGTTTATTTTAGTTTAGTTCAAAGATACAGTGCGGAAACATGTCCTTCGGCCCACTGAGTCTGCGCCGACCAGCGATCCCCGCACATTAACACTATCCAATACACACTAGGCACAATTTTACACATACACCAAGTCAAATTAACCGACATACCTGTATGTCTTTGGAGTATGGGAGGAAACCAAAGATCTTGGAGAAAACCCACGTGGTCACAGGGAGAATGTACAAACTCCATACAGACAGCACCCGTAGTCGGGATCGAACCCGGGGCTCCTGCGCTGTAAAGCAGCAACTCTACCACTGCGCAACTGTGCCACCCAATTTATTTAGATATTTGTTATTCAGATTTATTTATGCAATATAGAATAAATTATATGTTTATTTTGAGTTGATTTTTAATTTATTAGATGTTGCCGAAAGAGGTAATTAATGATCACTTTCCCCCCAGCCCATGGGAAACTTGTTCCCGTTAATTATTGGACAATGGGAACCAGAGGTATGAGAATCAGAAATGGGCAAAGCACGCAACTCCCTTGAAGCAGACTATGGGCTTCACCAGGCACAGTGAAAAAGTTGAGCAAGGGTCTGAAGAAGGGTCTCGACCCAAAACGTCACCCATTCCTTCTCTCCAGAGATGCTGCCTGTCCCGCTGAGTTACTCCAGCATTTTGTGTCTACCTTTGTGCTATAACCAACCTCTGAAAGCAATTCATCACCACGGATGTTAATGCCATGGTCTGTAGTCATTGAGGCTTGTCACATTACTCTTCTTGGGCACTGGTACTATTGATGGGTTTTTAAGAGAAACTCAAACCTCAGTAATGAGGCGTTGAAGATGGCTGCATTAACTCCAGCCAGTATGTCTACACAGATTTTGAGAACACAACCAGGTACAACAT
This sequence comes from Amblyraja radiata, assembly GCF_010909765.2. Lineage (NCBI taxonomy): Eukaryota > Metazoa > Chordata > Chondrichthyes > Rajiformes > Rajidae > Amblyraja > Amblyraja radiata. The sequence continues at coordinate 136,158,387 of NC_045956.1, forward strand.
TGTCCAGATGACTTCCGACAGTTCATCCTACTGAAGGATCTTCTGAGGTCGGCCTCGATGATGATACCATTGGAGGGTATGGCGGCCCAAGGATGAACATCAACGTCTGTCAATTAAAGTGTCCATGGAACACGTTGACCTCATCCGGGAGTGAAGCCTCGCTGTCGCTTGAGCTGTAAATTGGTTTTGCCTTGTAGGAAGTGATGGCCTGCAAGCCCCGCTACAGCTGCTGAATGCTTGGTTCATCCTCCAGTTTAGAGCAAAAGTCTCATTTAGCCCTTTTTGATGGCCTTATCAAGATCATACCTCGACTTCTTCTGTGAATCTGTGTCACCAGACTTGAATGCTTGATATCAGGTCCTCAGAAGATTGCAGACATCTTGGTTCACCCAAAGCTTCTGTTTGAGGAATATTCAGATAATTTTTATGGGATCTATCTTCGACATATAATTCCTTGTACTGACTGAGCAACATCACATGAGAACATGATCCAGGCTGACATTTTGGCGGAATAATTAGTGAATCCTGCAATGTTGCAGGAAAATAATTGTGGGGTTCTTTGAATTTATCCTTTCAGCTTCAATCTTGAAGTGACTCAGTGATTGTGCGTCAACAGAGAAATCCAAAGATTCACTATGCTCTAGGTGAATAAATATATATTCTCAGATCAGTCCTGAATTGCAAGTTCCTTATTTTGCGACCTTGATTCTTGGTAACAGGCATAAACCGGGACATTTTAACTCTGCATCAGCGAGCTAACAATTAGCAGGCAAATTAGGATAATTGATCACCAACATTGTATTTGTTTACCACACTGATGAAAACCACAAGGTCAAGAGAGTATGTGTGAAATTAAATTAATCAAATATTAAAAGAATATTAAGGCATAGTATGCTTTCAGACAGAAGGCTGTAGACCAAGTGCTGGTAAATAGGATTAGTATAGAAAGGTATTGAAAGGTTGGCAAGGGTCAAAGGGTATGTTTTTGTGTTGTTTGACTCAGTGACTCTGTGACCTATGACATCCACTTATTTACTAAGATCCATGTGCTGTGGACGCAAAAGTCAATGGGCATTGCACATTGTGCTAAAAGCAACCACTTTTAGCTGTTCAAGGTGTTTAACAGGCATTTCTAATAATCGTCCTCTGACCCTTGATCAATGAAGAAACCCATCCAAACCCATCTCACAATTCTTCTATTAGGCAGTTGGCCCAACAAATGCGATGTTAAGCATGTGTCACAGGGTCATTAATACTCCGAAAAGCAGGTGGATAGAACCCAATGATATTATTCATTTTATTATTCTGCTGTCACTTAAAATACAAATCCATGTTGGAATGTCATCAGTCACTGAAAGTAAGCTTGCAGGTACACCAGGCAGTGAAGAATGTGAATGGCATGTTGGCCTTCATAACTTTGCTCCTATACTCAACTGGAGTATAAGAGCAAAGAGGTCCTTCTGCAGTTGTACAGGGCCCTAGTGAGACCTAGAGTATTGTGTGCAGTTTTGGTCTCCAAATTTGAGGAAGGACATACTTGCTATTGACAGAGTGCAGCATAGGTTCACGAGGTTAATTCCCGGGACGGCGGGACTGTCATATGTTGATAGAATGGAGCTGCTGGACATGTATACTCTGGTATTTAGAAGAATGAGAGGGGATCTTATTGAAATATATATGATTATTAAGGGTTTGGACACGCTAGAGGGAGGAAACATGTTCCCGATGTTGGGGGAGTGCAGAACCAGGGGCCACAGTTTAAGAATAAGGTGTAAGCCATTTAGAACGGAGATGAGGAAAAGCTTTTTCACACAGAGGGTTGTGAATCTGTGGAATTCTCTGCCTCAGATGCAGTGGAGGCCAATTCTCTGGATGCTTTCAAGAGAAAGTTGGATAGAGCTCTTAAAGATAGCGGAGTCATGAATATGGGGAGAGGGCAGGAACAGGGTACTGATTGTGGATGATCAGCCATGATCACAGTGAATGCTGGCTCGAGGGGCCGAATGGCCTACTCCTGCACCTATTGTTCATTGTCTATTTTCTATCGTCTCTCGAGCTTACAGTTGAATGCTCTTGGCAGATGGAGCTTATTGACTCATTCTAGATGTACCCGCAACTAGAAGTGCAACAAAGGCAATGGACAACCTGCTGGAGAAAGAAATTGGTTAAGGTCTTCACTTTCATTCTCTTTCCACATTGACCTACACACTGACAGAGGATTTCATTTTTTTTAAGGCAGATTAGTACGGGTATCAGGGATTATTAGGAGAAAGCAGGAGAATGGGGTTAAGAGAGAGAGATAGATTAGTCTATAGGATATCGTGGACTGAGACTTAACTATTGTAGGTCCCTCCCCCCCCCACCCCCACCCCTCTACTCTCAACCTCTGTACCAAACAACTGGCACTGGTCTACATAAACATTTTGAACCAGTTCCCGCAAACCTGCACTGTCCCTGCCTGCTTTAAAGTCTCCACTATTGTCACTGTACCCAAAAAGGCAAGGAATATTGGTCTTAATGACTACAGGCCTGTCGCACTGACCTCTGTGGTCATGAAGATCCTTGAAAGGCTTGTGCTGGCCAAGCTGAAAAATATCACAAAACCCCTGCTGGACCCTCTGCAGTTTGCATATCGGGTCAATAGATCTGGGGATGATGCAATCGACCTGGGCCTGCATCCTCCAGGACCTAGACCGACAGGGGATCTATGCGAGAATTTTGTTTGTTGATTTTAGCTCTGCATTCAACATCATTGTGCCAGGGCTAATACACTCCAAACTCTCCAAGCCTGAACCCCCCTGTCGGCGGATCACCAGTTTCCAGACAGACAGGAAGCAGCATGTGAGGCTGGGAAAGCACATCTCGGACCCGCAAACCCTCAGCATAGGAGCACCGCAAGGCTGCATACTCTCCCCTCTCCTCTACTCTCTCTACACCAATGACTGCACCTCCACTGACAACTCTGTCAAGCTTCTCAAGTTTGCGGACGATACAACCCTGATTGGACTGATCCAGGATTTGGGAAGGATTCTGCCTACACACAGGAAGAGACAGCTGGCATCCTGATGCCATTGCAACAACCTGGAGCTCAATGCTCTTAAGACAGTGGAATTGATTGTACACTTTAGGAGAGCTCCCCCTCCCCTCACCCAACTCACCATCAACAACACCACGGTCACATCTGTGGAGTTTTTTAAGTTCCAGGGAACCATCATCTCCAAGGACCTTAAATGGGGGACCACCATCGACTCCACAGTCAAAAAGGCACAACAGAGGATGTGCTTCCTGCGGCAGCTGAGGAAACACAATCTGCCACAGGCAATGATGGTCCAATTCTATATGGCCAAGTTAGTCTGCAAGTCAAATTGGTAGTAAAGAAAATAAACGCAATGCTCGCATTTATTTCAAGAGGGCTAGAATACAAAAACAATTCTATATGGAGTCTGTCCTCACCTTCTCCATCATGGTCTGGTTTGGCTCAGCCACCAAACACGACATCCGGAGGCTGCAGCAAATCATCCGATCAGCTGAGAAGGTTATTGGTTGCGACCTTCCCTCCATTGACAAACTGTACACTGTAAGGGCCAGGAAGCGAGCGGGTAAGATCAAATCTGACCCCTCTCACCCTGGCCACAAACTCTTTGAATCACTTCCCTCTGGAAGGTGACTCCGGACTGTCAAAGCTGCCACAGCCAGACATAAAAACTATTTTTTTCCATGGGTAGCAGCTCTACTCAGGGGTACAATTCCTTGTATCTGAATACTTGGCTAATAAACGTATTCATTCATTCATTAATAAAGGACATTTTGGAAAGGCGGGGCGCTAACATAAGAATTACATTATTACGTATTGATGGTCTTAATGCAATAAGACCATTGAGCACGAGAAATCAAGTAGTGGAAGTGGTTCTTGTGATGATAGAAACATGGGAAATAGGTGCAGAAGTAGGCCATTCGGCCCCTCGAGCTAGCAATGCCATTCAAATGCCTGATCATTCAAAATCAGTAACCCATTCCTGCTTTCTCCCCTTATACCTTGATTCCGTTGGCCCTAAGAGCTATATCTAACTTTCTCTTGAATACATCATGTTACTACCATCAGGATGAAGATACAGGTGCCTGAAAACAGTGACCCGGTGCAGGATTCCCAAAAAGTTAGTCTGCAAGTCAAATCGGTAGTAAAGAAAATAAACGCAATGCTAGCATTTATTTCAAGAGGGCTAGAATACAAAAACAGGGATGTAATGCTGAGGCTCTAGAAGGCGTTGGCGAGGTCGCTTTTGGAGTATTGTGAGAAATTTTCGTCCCCATTATCTGAGGAAGGATGTACTGGCTCTGGAGGGGGTCCAGAGGAGGTTTACAAGAACGATCCCAGGAATGAGTGGATTAACATATGATGACTGTTTGACAGCACTGGGCAGTTTACCGGAATTTAGAAAAATGAGCAGGAACTTCATTGAAACGTATAGAATAATGAAAGGCTTGGATAGAGTGGATGTAGAGAGGAGGGTGTTTCCACTAGTGGGAGAGTCTGGGACTAGAAGTCATAGCCTCAGAATTAAAGGACGTTCTTTTTGGGAGGAGATGAGGAGGAATTCATTTAGTCAGAGGGTGGTGAATCTGTGGAATTCTTTGCTGTGGAGGCCATGTCAATGGGTATTTTTAAGGCAGAGATAAATAGATTCTTGATTCGTACGGATGTCTGTGGTTATGGGGAGAAGGCAGGAGAATGGGGCTAGGAGGGGCAGATGATAGATCAGCCATAATTGAATGGCGGAGTAGACTTGATGGGCCGAATGGTCTAATTCTGCTCCTATCACTTATGACTTTATGAACCTATGACCTCTGGGTTCAAGATCAGTTTCTTCCTAGTAACTATTAGACTCTTGATCACAGCGTAACACTAACTATAATCCTAAAGGGCCTGTCCCACTTTCACGATCTAATTCACAACCTTTTTTATTCATGGACATTTTTCATCAGGCTAGAAAAACGCCCCGACCTACTTGATGCCACGAGAACATATGATTAGCATCACAACCTACCTACGACCTCCTACGACCTCCTACGACCTCTTGACGACTAAGCTGCGAGTATGAGTCAAGGGTAAACTCGGCAGAGGTCGTGAATTAGGTCGTGAAAGTGGGACAGGCCGTTTATTCAGCAACTATGAACTATTGTGGACCTTGTTTTGGTAATACTATGGACATCGGTTTTGCATGATTATAATCTGTTATTGAGTATTACTGATGATCAATTTATCATATATTGATTATCTATATTATTAAAAGTCTGATCTTGACCACTTCCTGTTTTTTTTTCATGATTTTATAAAAAAAACGCTGCCACTTATGGCTGTGATTTTTGGCCATCTTACTCAAAGTCCCCCCCCCCCCCCCGCTGCGCAGGGCAAGAGGACTTTTCCCTTGGATGAAAAATAAAAGAGTTATTAATGTTTAAAAAATGTTGAGATTCTCTCCGCTGCCCATGCTGGTGGGATAGGGGAGGGACTATAAAACCCGGAGGTGTTGTGCCTCAGTCAGTCTCTGCAAGATGGGGGAAGTGAGAGGGTCATATCTCTCAGTCTGAGCTGTGAATAACACTGAACACATGTCTATTATACTGTAAGTGTGGTTTTACTGACCTTGAGTGCCCTTAAAGTGGTATGAAAATGAAAATGTGGTTGGTTTGAAGTAAAAGCACTGCAAATGGTTGGTGGGGGTTGGTTTGAAGTAAAAGAACTGCAAATGGTTGGTGGGGGTTGGTTTGAAGTAAAAGCACTGCAAATGGTTTAAAGTCTAAACTTGACAACTTCCTGTTGGCACTATATATTGATTTTAGATAAAACGCTACCACTTATGGCTGTGATTTTTGGCCATCTTACTCAGTCCCCCTCCGCTCACCAGGTCCAGAGGATTCTTCCCATCAATGAAAAATAAAAGTGTTATTAGTGTTTAAAAAATGTTGAGAATCTCTCTCATGTCAATCATGCCATGAAGGCCACACCTTTTCCGGTGGGAGCGGGGAGGGATTATAAAACCTGGAAGTGTGAGTGTGGCTCAGTCTCTGCATGATGGGGGAGGGAGAGGTCACGACTCTGTTTGAGCTGTGAATCAACTGAACACACTGAATGTCTACTGAACTGTGAGTGTGTTGTTTTGTGTGGTTTTATGGTGGTTTCACCCTGCTTGAAATGGTATGGAAGTGCATTTGAATTTGGTGGCCTTGCACCCTGCATTAAATGATATGAAACTGCATTTGATTTGCTGGCCTTGCACCCTGCTTGAAATGGTATGAAACTGCACTTGAATTTGGTGGCCTTGCACCCTGCTTGAAGTGGTAGGAAACAGCACCTGAATTTGGTGGCCTTGCACCCTGCTTGAAGTGGTATGAAACTGCACTTGAATTTAGTGGCCTTGCACCCTGCTTGAAGTGGTAAGAAACTGCACTTGAATTTGGTGGCCTTGCACCCTGCTTGAAATGGTAGGAAACTACATTTGAATTTGGTGGCCTTGCACCCTGCTTGAAATGGAATTTCAAGGAATAGCCATGAGTGAGCTGCCAGCTCATCAGGCTTGAGGGACTGAGCTGCCACCCCAAGAATCCATTTGGCCCACAATGTCCATACTAGCCCTCTGGAGACCAGTCCCTTCAGCCAACAACACCCATACCAGCACTCCAGAAACCCCCCCCCCACTGGCCACCAATATTGGAATTGGTGGAGAGGCGGTATATTGCGTTGGGGGACCAGCCCTCCCGTGTGACCATGGGACCCAACGGGTCCCACTTAGTCTTATTGTATATGTATTTGTGTGTAATTGCACTAATGTGTCTGTAAACCTGCAGGATGTAAGAATTTCATTGATTTATTGCAAGCACATATGGCAGACTCTCTTAACGCTTGACTTGAACATAACCGTGTTCTTAAGGATAACGAGGGATAAAATTGGTCCATTAGAGATTCAGAGTGGCCAACTATCTGCAGAGCCAAAAGAGATGGGGGAAGATATTGAACAGTTTCTTTTCTTCGGTATTCACCAAGGAGAAGGATATTGAATTATGTGAGGTAAGGGAAACAAGTAGAGTAGCTATGGAAACTATGAGGATCAAAGAAGAGGAAGTACTGACACTTTTGAGAAATATGAAAGTGGATAAGTCTCCAGGTCCGGACAGGATATTCCCTAGGACATTGAGGGAAGTTAGTGTAGAAATAGCAGGGGCTATGGCAGAAATATATCAAATGTCATTAGAAACGGGAATAGTGCCGGAGGATTGGCGTACTGCGCATGTTGTTCCATTGTTTAAAAAGGGGTCTAAGAGTAAACCTAGCAATTATAGACCTGTTAGTTTGACGTCAGTGGTGGGCAAATTAATGGAAAGAATACTTAGAGATAATATATATAAGCATCTGGATAAACAGGGTCTGATTAGGAACAGTCAACATGGATTTGTGCCTGGAAGGTAATGTTTAACTAATCTTCTTGAATTTTTTGAAGATGTTACTCGGGAAATAGATGAGGGTAAAGCAGTGGATGTTGTGTATATGGACTTCAGTAAGGCCTTTGACAAGGTTCCTCATGGAAGGTTGGTTAAGAAGGTTCAATGGTTGGGTATTAATGGTGGAGTAGCAAGATGGATTCAACAGTGGCTGAATGGGAGATGCCAGAGAGTAATGGTGGATGGTTGTTTGTCAGGTTGGAGGCCAGTGACGGGTGGGGTGCCACAGGGATCTGTGTTGGGTCCACTGTTGTTTGTCATGTACATCAATGATCTGGACGATGGTGTGGTAAATTGGATTAGTATGTATGCAGATGATACTAAGATAGGTGGGGTTGCGGGTAATGAAGTAGAGTTTCAAAGTCTACAGAGAGATTTATGCCAGTTGGAAGAGTGGGCTGAAAGATGGCAGATGGAGTTTAATGCTGATAAGTGTGAGGTGCTACATCTTGGCAGGACAAATCAAAATAGGACGTACATGGTAAATGGTAGGGAATTGAAGAATGTAGGTGAACAGAGGGATCTGGGAATAACTGTGCACAGTTCCCTGAAAGTGGAATCTCATGTAGATAGGGTGGTAAAGAAAGCTTTTGGTGTGCTGGCTTTTATAAATCAGAGCATTGAGTATAGAAGTTGGGATGTAATGTTAAAATTGTACAAGGCATTGGTGAGGCCAATTCTGGAGTATGGTGTACAATTTTGGTCGCCTAATTATAGGAAGGATGTCAACAAAATAGAGAGAGTACAGAGGAGATTTACTAGAATGTTGCCTGGGTTTCAGCAACTAAGTTACAGAGAAAGGTTGAACAAGTTAGGGCTTTATTCTTTGGAGCGCAGAAGGTTAAGGGGGGACTTGATAGAGGTTTTTAAAATGATGAGAGGGATAGACAGAGTTGACGTGGAAAAGCTTTTCCCACTGAGAGTAGGGAAGATTCAAACAAGGGGACATGACTTGAGAATTAAGGAACTGAAGTTTAGGGGTAACAGGAGGGGAAACTTCTTTACTCAGAGAGTGGTAGCTGTGTGGAATGAGCTTCCAGTGAAGGTGGTGGAGGCAGGTTCGTTTTTATCATTTAAAAATAAATTGGATAGTTATATGGATGGGAAAGGAATGGAGGGTTATGGTCTGAGCGCAGGTATATGGGACTAGGGGAGATTATGTGTTCGGCACGGACTAGAAGGGTCGAGATGGCCTGTTTCCGTGCTGTAATAGTTATATGGTTATTATATGGTTATAACCGTGCAGCAATTAGTGCTGCTGTCGCAAAGATAAAAGGGCTAAGGTTTGATTCTGACCTTGAGTGCAGTTTATGTTGAGGTTGCAAATTCTGCCTGAGATAGTGTGGATTTCTGTCAGGTGCTCCAGTTTTCCTTTTACATCCCAAAGGTGTGCTGGTGTGTAGTGGGCTAGTTAATGTCAGTATGCAACAATAAAACAAAAAGCATGTGAAATAGCAGGTGAAGGAGTGTACAAAATTGGGCTAGAGGGAAGTAAATTCAGGGGATTGAAGCTGATGTTATTGGTGTGCTGGTAGCTAGCATTGATTTGAAGGAGTAGGTGGTCATATTAAGTAGCAGTGTGTCCTGGGACCAACCAGAGATTAGTCTATTGTTGAAATGGTATCATGCAACAAGAAGGATGATTTCATAATCTCATGTTGAAGGAATCAGTTGGTTACATTGATCATGATATGATTGAATTTTAGATTCAACTAGAGGGAGAGAAAAATTGGTTCAAGCATACCAATTAAAACTAAGGTAAAGGGAATAATGAGCAAAAAAACTGTCAGCTGAAACAAACCATAACAATGTTATCTTAAGGTACCAGTCAGTGAGGTGCAATGTAGATATTCAGAGGGATCGTTAAACAAAGAACATTCCATCAAGAAAAAAGTTTCTAAAAGGATGACTCCACATAGTTCAACTCTGATAATATAAAATTGTTTGATTGAATTGATTGATTGGAAGTTACAGCATAGAAACAGGCCCTTCTGCCCACTGAGTCCATGCTGACCAACAGGCGCCCGCTCACACTAGTTCTACATTATCCCACTTTTGCATCCACTCCCTACATATTAGAAGCAATTTACCGAGGCCAATTAGCCTACAAACCCACATCTATTTCTGGTTACGTAAAGACATGTGGCAAGCCATAATATTATACAGATTACAAAAACAAATAACAACAAAATGACTGCTAAAAAATATGGAAAGCAAAATCAGAGTGAAATATAAAGCTAGCCAGAAATGAAAAACAGATAGTAAAAGGTTTCTCGAAACATCGAAACAAATATTACTTAAGTGAGCTTTGGTCACATAAAAGGTTAAGGTGGAGAAATAATAATGGAAAATAAATAGATGGCAGATGAATTTAGAAGATATTTTGCACCGATCTCCATATACAGAGGATAAAAATAATGTCCCCAAAATGGTTATATATTGGAAATTGGAAGGAAAGAAGGAAGGATTCAGACAAAATTACATTATCAGGAAAGTTTTGCTGATAAAATGATTGAAGTTGCAGGCTGATGAGTTCCCAGCCTCTAAACGGCTGCACATTAGGGTCTCAGTGAAATGGTCAATGAAATGGAGGAATGAATGAACAAGTTTAAGCTTATTGTCCAAGTATTTACATACAAGGAATTTGCCTTAGTGCTCCGCCCACGTGACAACATGACATAGAGTGAGAGTTAAGAATGATACTTAAAACATTAATAATAAAACATTATTGATTAAACATGTGAATAAACATGTAAAATACCAGATCAAAAGGAGGCTACAGATTTTTGGTTATTAAGTTGAGCTACTACTCGTGGAAAAAAGCTGTTTTAATGTCTGGCTGTGGCAGCTTTGACAGTGGATTATGTGCAGGTAAATAAGAGTTTGTCTTGGTATTCTGTTCGGCACAGACATCGTGGTCTGAATGACATGGTCCTGGGGTAATGTGTGCAATGTTTTATATTCTATCTTCTAAGTTTTCAGTTTTGGAAGAAATCAGTATGTTAATGAGCAATTATCTTATTCCAGATGTGTCAGCTAACTGCCCTCATAATCCACTGGCACAATGTTAAATAATTATTCTTGTAATTACAGTTACAAAAACCTGTAATGTGACTATTATCATATTCCTGTTCTAGAGAGCAAGTTGCCTCCTGTATTTCCCACGTTACAGCAGTGATTACGTTTCAATAGTATCTATCTAATTTATAGCTATAAGGCCGCATAGTGGCGTAGCAATAGAGTTGCTGCCTTACAGTTTCTACCTTGTCCCTTGAGTTTTCCCCGATGCTCCGGTTTCCTTCCACAATCCAAAAGCATACAGGTCTGCAGGTTAATTGGCTTTGATAAAAATTGTAAATTGTCCCTCGTGTGTATAATAGTGCTAATTAAATGTACATATCTTAAATGTATAGTAGCATACAGGGTGATCATTGGTCGGGGCAGACTCGAAAGGCCTGTTTCCATGCTGTATCTCTAAACTAAACTAAACTAAAGTATTTAATCGGCAGAAAGTAATTTGGGATAATAAAAGGTTATGAAAGAAACCTTACATAACTGCCAGCTCTGATGACATTCATTAATATAGGAGAGGTGCTTTTTAAGGTTTGTCCAGAATTTCCCAGGGCTCTTCGACACAAGAAACTACACCTGTTCTAGCAGAAAGTATTTAAATCCCTGAAATTTCAACCGATATTTGATTACAGGAATGGCTTAGAGCAAGCAAGCTCAGAGCTGATGTGCCATATTTATTGTCTGACGGATGAATCTCCCAACTCTGCTTCATCATGATGAGGCAAATGACCATAACGTTCCCAACAGACAGAGGTCATCCTCATCTGTCATTGCTCATAACATCACTGTTCAAGGCAGCAAATGACTGATGAAATATATAACGCTTTTCCCATAAACGGAAGAATTCAAGTTGAACACTCAACAGGCATGTGGAAGGAAACATACAGATGTCTGAATATTTCAGCAGTTCATTCCTAGAATGGGGGTATCACAAATTAGATTCAGATTATAGACACAAAATGCTGGAGTAACTCAGCGGGACAGGAAGCATCTCTGGAGAGAAGGAATGCGTGATGTTTAGGGTCAAGACCCTTGGTCTGAAGAAGGGTCTGAACCCGAAACGTCACCCATCTTTCTCTCCAGAGATGCTGCCTGTCCCGCTGAGTTACTCGAGCATTTTGTGTCCATCTTTGGTTTAAACCAGCATCTACAGTTCCTTCCTACTCATTAGATTCAGATTAGTCCATTGTCACGTACACGAGGGTGCAAGGAAATATTTTGTTCGCATACAGATCATTGAGTATACAGTATGCATGATAATAATACATGCAACAATGAATGCAGAATAGTAGAATGCTGCAACGATTGCATGTAAATAAAAATGAAGTGCAGTAACGGAATAACCAAATGAGGAAGAGTTAAGAATGGTAATTATGACAACATTTACTTCTCCATCCAAAAAAGTCACAATTTTGACACATCAGGGCAAAAGGAGCGAGAGGCAGATGGTGCCACCGTGGGGGCTGAATATCAGTCACCGGAACGGGAAGCTGCTGAAGCAACTGAGAAATAAATAAGAGAGGTGTGATTGAAGCCTGCTCAAGGCACTGTAACATAAATGACTACTCGTCAATGCACTATTTCCTTCATGGAAACACTGGGTCTTCAGCAGCAGAGAGTGTCCTCATTCCCCCCCATATGTAACCTTTGCAAACTGCATTGATTATATGCATATTGGGTATGTACCTATTTAACGATTATAGCCATTAACCAAATATTCATTGTATATCACTGTAGCTATGTCCCTTTCCCTAAGTTGAGTACTTGTCTCTAGATCCCAGCAAAGAAAGCAAAAATGTTCTTTTGTTTAATAAACCACTGAGTTCAATTAATTTCCGAGCTATTTTCTGGTCTTTATGATACTTATGTAACAGGTTGAAACCTCAAAACATGTGGATAGGAACTCAAGAGCTGGAGTAGATTATTTAAACTAATACAATATAATAAAAAGGAACTGCAGATGGTGTAGATCATTTACTTTAGTGACCCATCATTCAATGAGGTTACGTTTGGTCCATCACCTTACTGGGTATACTGCCTCTTCCCCACCTTTCTTAACATATTTCAATGAACAAAAAATTATCGATCACATATTTAAAAATAACAATTAACTATCGTCAAATCCAATTTGCGGAAAACATTCCAAGTATCTGAAAAGTCTTTATTTTCTGAAATACTTACTTTCAATAGTTAGATCATCATCCAAGCCTGGAATCTCTAATCAATATTTCAATCTTTAATTTCTTTATTTATATAGCACATTTTTAGTCAACTTGCATTGACCCCAAAGTGCTTCACATAATTACATCCACACACACAGGCAAAGGTGGGTGAAGTGTCTTGCCCAAGGACACACACAGGCAAAGATGGGTGAAGTGTCTTGCCCAAGGACACAACGACAGTATGCACTCCAAGCGGGATTCGAACCAGCTACCTTCCGGTTGCCAGCCGAACACTTAGCCACATTGTGCCATCTTTAGACTTTATCATCCAAGTTTGGAATGTCTAACTAGGAGAAATCATTCCTTTTAGCATTCGGTATTAAAATCTTGAAAATTTAAATCAACTTACTGTATCTTGCAACTAAGGTTATATATTACATAGGTACCACCTTGGTTGCGTGATGACCATCAACTTGTTTCAGCCCACACAATGTTAATTTCTTCATTAATTGGCAAGACTCACAAATCAGATTTGCATGGATTTCTGATTACCACTGACTCTAATACAGTTTTCCAGTTTTCCAAAGGGAATTTCCAGGAATGCCAAGTTGACACCTAATGACCAGGTGTTTGAACAGTGGCCAGGAACCTTGTGTTCACCCACATCTGACTTACTGTTTTCCAGTAATGGACACAATCTTCTCCATTTTTAAAAGACAAGCAGTGAATAGCAGGGCTCTGGGGTGGTTGTAGAGCAGAGGGACCTAAGTACATTGTTCCTTGAAAGTGGCATCACAGGTAGATAAGGTTGTCAAGAAGGCTTCTGATACACTGGCCTTCATCAGTCATCAGTATTAAGTATAGAAGTTGGGGTGTTATGTTATAGTTGTACAAGACATTGGTGAGGCCACATTTAGAGTATTATATTCAGTTTTTGTTACCCTATTAAAGGAAATATGTTGTTAAGCTGGAAAGGATGCAGAGAAGATTTACGAGGATGTTGTCAGAACTGGAGGGTCTATGCTACAGGGAGAGGTTGAGAGGTTTATTCATTGGAGCACAGGATGGTGTGGGGTAATCGTATAGAGTATAAGATCATGAGGGGAATAGATAGAATGCATCTAGTTTTTTTTTACCCAGAATAGGGGAATGAAGACCCATATGTTTAAGGTGAGAGAAAAAGATTTAATAGGAAACAGGAAGGGTGTGAGGTATATGGAATGAGCTACCTGAGGAGGTAGTTAATGCAGGTAATATCTGTTGCGATACATTTGGACAAGTACATGGATAGAAAAGGTTTAGAATTATATGGGGCAAATGCCGACAGGTGGGATAAGTGTAAATGGGGCATCTTGGTCAGTATAGGCAAGTTGGGCTTTTCCATGCTATATGACTGCATCTGTACGATTCGGCTTTCTTTTTAAAAACTTCTGACGTTCCTCATGTGAAATCTGAATTTTTTACGTCTCTTTCAAGCCACAATGGTGGAAGAATGCTCAAAAATGAACCAAACTAGGTCCACAAAACAACATATACTACAGAGTAATAACATTTCAATTATCCAGTCTACAATTGCTTCTGAACACCATCTGTGAGCTCTTACTTCCTTAGCTACCTGATCAAATCTGCAATCAATGACCCTTACAAGATGCTTTCCAATTGAAACGAGCTTCTGTAGTGTGCAACTTCAATGATTGGGAACTTTGAAGATCTGAAGTGACTACTTCTGTAGGAATCAGCTGTCGAAAACCTAGCTTTAGACAGCTCTTCTGTTGCAATAGCAGAGAGTGCACCCAACCGTCCTTGTGTCTGCACTTGATGAAGTCTTATGAGAGCAAGATTCCTGTTTCTCCACAGGTGGACTGGTTTATTCGATGTACTTCACAGGCTGCTGAGATCCAGGTCTATCCCTTCCCATGGCTCCACTCCCCTTCAGAGGTTTAAAGGTTGACTTAGTTAGTGGAAAAAGTCATTTGTATCCAAGTTAATGGCGTAAACAAGTCAAATCAAGTTGAGTTTATTGTCGTATGTGCAGGTACGGTGAGGTACAGGCACAATGAAAATCTTGCTTGCAGCAACATCATAGGCACATAGACTCAGTCAACAATCAAAAAATAAAGATCCACTTATTTTCACGGGTAGCTCACTTTGTACTCTGGATGTTTCCCCAGAAACCAGAATGCCAAAGCAATCAGTACTTGAAGGAGACCTAATTACATTATATACAAGGAGATATGCTACTGCGAGTACTGGAGTGCCAGGAACCCACTATAAACCTGTCCTGCTGCTGCCATGCCAGGCACCAGATGGTCATCTTTTTCACAAAGAGGATGGTGGGCATGTGGAATGATCTGCCAGGGAAAGTGGGAGAGGCAGATACAATTACAGAATTTAAAATACTTTTGACCAGGTACATGGATAAGAATGATCTCGAGGAATATGGGCCAAAAGATACGCTAATGGAGCTAGTTCATTGAGAGAAATTGATCAACATGGCAGCTTGGCCAAATGGTCTATTTAACTCATTGGCCTGTATATCTCCATGACAATATCAATCTTGACAAAGAAAGCTGCAGCTATTTGCAATGGTCATTTTACAACTCTACACATTTTCTCTCACAGTCTTAGCACCAAATTCCTCATCCAGACGCCTCTCTGAGTGGTTGGTACCAAAACCATCCTGCTTTTATTGAGACACGTGTGATTGCAAATACTGGAATCTGGAGCAACAAGCAATCTGCTGATGGAACTCAGTGTGTCGAAAGAGCATCTGTGGATGAAAGGAACAGTCGATGTTTTGGGTTGTGGACCCTGCATCACAACTACCACTTGAGGGTTGATGGTCTTCCCCCATAAATGACATACGGAGAGGTTGCCAGTGAGGGCTGGTGTTGGTGGGTTACAATGAGTGCGGCATGTGTCCAGAGCAAAGATGTAGGGCTCAGGGCTGCTCTCTGGCTGGCATGGTGAATTGGGCTGTCTAGGGACTGGCAGCATCTATTGACAGATTGCCCGGATCCTACTGTATTGGCTGTGGGACATAGTGAAGGTTGTTGTCTCCCCCTGACTCCACCACTCTCCACAAACTAGAGATTTCTCCATGGTAACAACCTCGATAACAAGCAGCTTCCAATAAGAGGTGATAAGAGAGACAGCTGGTCTATCTCGTCACCAGAAATGGCCTGCACTAACAGTGAACCTGAACCCTGCGTCTCAATACTGAGTGGCTCCATAGCTTGCCCCTGCACCAGGGAGGTCAGGTTCATGGACCAAACTTCTTGGCATGGCAGCAGGAGAGGAAGGATCATGCCAGCTTTCCAGTTTCCAGGCTCGCAGTACAGAAGCAAGTAGCAGCAGGGTGGGCAGTGATACTTGGCATGGCAACAGGAGGTCAGGTTCATGCCAGGTTCCAGGCACTGCAGCACTGTCAGTAGCACATCCCCATGTGTACAATGTAATAAACACTCCCTTATGTCGTGATTTCTTTATTGATGCCGTTCCTGTCATTCCTGGGAATGCATCCAAAGGATATGGGGAGAAGGGGTACTGATTGTGGATGATCAGCCATGAACACAGTGAATGGCGGTGCTGGCTCGAAGGACCGAATGGCCTGCTCCAGCACCTATTGAATTTTTATGAGTGCTGAGTGAGCTACCTGTACCAATAAGTGGACCTTTAATTACAAGCACAAGACACTCTTTTATAAAGCATTGAAGTAAGAAGCTATGGATTTATACTTTGATGAAAACTGCTGGCTTATTTTTTTAAGTTTGTCCAGGGTATTTTTATTTTACATTATGTTTGAGTGGTGGGTTGATATAAAGCCAAGCCCATATGGCAAAAAAAAAAATCAGTCCCATGAGACCGTGAATGTTAAACTGAGGGTAGACACAAAATGCTGGAGTAAATCAGTGGGGCAGGCAGCATCTCTGGAGAGAAGGAATGGGTGACATTTCGGGTTGAGACCCTTCTTCAGACTGATGTCAGCAGAGTGGGCGGGACGGAGATAGAATGCAGTCAGAGACAGTGAGACTTGTGGGAGAATTGGGATGGAGAGAGAGGGAATGCAAGGGCTATTTGAAGTTAGAGAAGTCAATGTTCATACCGCTGGGGTGTTAAACTGAGGATTAGTTAAGGATAAGTTTAAATGTTTGGTAAGGAAAATAAAATGATTTTAAATGGTAAGATTTGAAATGTATTGAATTCAATGGCATATGTGTTTCCTTGCACATGAATCACAGACGTATAACAAACAATTAGGAAGCAAGTGGTGCATTGGCCTTTATTGCAAGAGGATTTGACAAGAAGAGTGGAGACATTTTGCTCCAAATCTACAGGGCCCTACTGAGACCACATCTGGACTACAGGTCTGCTCTCCCTACCTGAGGAAGGATACTTGCGGCAGAAGGAGTGCAACAAAAGTTCACCAGATTGATTCCTGGAATGCTGTTTTTGTAAGAGATTAAGCAGATGGCATCTTTACTCTCTTGAGCTTCAAAGAAACAGAGGTGATGTCATTGAAATGTACAGAATTTTTACGGGGTTTGACAAGGTACTTGCAGTAAAAGTGTTTACCCCAAGTTGAGGGGGTGATGGGTAATATTTTCCTGTGAGATCAAGTTCAAAATAAAGTTCAGCATTCAGAAGGGTAATTAGAAGAAATTACTTCACCAAGAGGCCAATGAATCATTCGAAGACTAGGCAAATGGGTCATATCAAGGGTAGTTTTAGGATGACATTAACTTTGATTGATTGAAAGATACAGCATGGAACCAGGCCCTTCAGTGCACTGAATCCACACTGATCATCAATCGTCCATTCACACTAGTTCCATGCTATCCCACTTTCGCATCCACTCCCTACATATACGAGGGGCAATTTGCAGAGGCCAATTAATCTCTAAACCCACATGTCTTTAGGATGTGGGAGGAAACTGGAGTACCCAGAGGAAACCCGCATCAACCCGGGAAGAACGTGCAACCCCCACACAGACAGTTCCGGATGTTAAAACCAAATCAGGTCTCTACCAACTGCACTATTGCGCTGCCTTCATTTATGAGTGAAAATTGTCAGGAGCAAAATGTTAAATGAACTATTCATTTATAAATTCCCTCACAACTTTCAGTATGTTGTGAAAGGGCATAACATTTGACATAAAGTACTGCCTTATCCCCAAATGTCCTCATATATCAAAAAATAGAAACATAGTAACATAGAAACATAGAAAATAGGTGCAGGCGTAGGCCATTCGGCCCTTCGAGCCAGCACTGCACTTCAATATGATCATGGCTGATCTTCCAAAATCAGTATCCCGTTCCTGCTTTCTCCCCATATCCCTTGATTCCGTTAGCCCTAAGAGCGATATCTAACTCTCTCTTAGTTATTTGAATGGGAATTGTAAAAACAAGTTTTTGTTTTCTTTTCACCTATTTGTTATTTCTCCTGCCACAAATAGAGGCTTTCCTGCACAGATGCTCCCTGAGTGAACATGGCCCTCACCCCAATGATTTGGCTAATAACATATTTTGTCTTTACTCATCTTTCTTGACATTTTATTTGCTATCATTATTGTGATTTTAATGGAATCTCTGCCTTAATTGAATCCCAGCTGTTATTAATCATACATGACTTGGATATATTTATCTTTCAGATGTGAGGATCAAATTCATAAAGTGCTTAAAATTTAATGAGGCCTGGTATACACCATCCACAGGCAATTTTTAATCCCATCCCTTCCTTCCATCATATTAACAACCCATCATGATAGATAACTGAACGGGTCGCTAGGGATTCCTATCGCTCTTCAGTGTCAAAATGGATATGATTTACAAGTAATCATTGATGGAGGACAAAGTTATTAGTGTTGATGATTATAAACCCTGAGGTTGTTGACATCTGCAGCCAATATTATGATTCTTTGATGAGATTAAAAACTCCTACAGAAACATGGTAGTGCCTTAGAACTGATCTTACAGAATCTCTGATCTGCATCATTAAGTTTTCACATATATGCCTCAGAAGTGAAGTTTTTATTTGCCTGGGGTGATGACTACTTGTTTCTATTCAGCCTTTTTTATGGCCTGATGTGCTTAATACAAAGGCTGCATAATTTCAGTTTTCTTTTCCACTTGCAATGAAACCGTATTAGCATTGCTAATGCAACAACTCTCAAGTATGCCATCATCACCCCTAGCTGAAGATCGGATAGACGTGTTGTTCCAAATTCACTTTATTCCATTATGTAAGCACACCCATGCAGCTGCCTGACAAAACATAAAATATAACATTTTCATCAATCATTTTATCTGCTGACAGGAAATTTAGCCTTTAACTACTTAACTGCAGCACCTTTCAGACTGCGTTTTCACAGAATCACCAAAAGGTTATAGCTAGGAAGGCGATCATTGAGTCAAACAAGACTGTGTGAGCTTTATGCAAAAGAAATCTGACAGGTCTCAAAATCTCCTGATTGATTTTCTTTTCCATGTAAACACTAGCTCTGATTTTGAATGCCATGATTAAATCTCTCTCCACCACCACTCTGGCAATGCAATAGAAATAGATTCGGTAAATGCACAAAGTCTCTTGCCAAGAGTCGGAAAATCGAGAACCAGAAGGACATAGGTTTAAGGTGAGGGGGGAAGATTTAATAGGAACCTGAGGGGTAAAGTTTTTGTGCAAAGGGTGGTGGGTGTTTGGAATGAGCTGCTGGAGGGGGTAGGTGAGGCTATCGCATTGTTACAAAACTTTTAGACAGGTACATGGATAGGTTAGGTTTAAAGGGATATGGGCCTAACGCAGGCAGGTGGGACTAGTGCAGATGGGGCATGTTGGTCGGTGTGGGCAAGTTGGGCTGAAAGTCCTGTTCTAACGCTGTAACGCTATGACTCTATGACAACTTGTTTACTCAGAGGGTCATCCGCATCTGAAATGAGCTGCCAGAGGAAGCTATAGAAGCGGATACAATTTCAAATTAAAAAAAATATTTAAACAGATATATGGATGGGAAGAGTTTAGTGGGATATTAGAAACATAGAAACATAGAAAGTAGGTGCAGGAGTAGGCCATTCGGCCCTTCGAGCCTGCACCGCCATTCAATATGATCATGGCTGATCATCCAACTCAGTATCCCGTACCTGCCTTCTCTCCATACCCCCTGATCCCTTTAGCCACAAGGGCCACATCTAACTCCCTCTTAAATATAGCCAATGAACTGGCCTCAACTACCTTCTGTGGCAGAGAACTCCAGAGATTCACCACTCTCTGTGTGAAAAATGTTTTCCTCATCTCGGTCCTAAAAGATTTACCCCTTATCCTTAAACTGTGACCCCTTGTTCTGGATTCCCCAACATCGGGAACAAACTTCCTGCATCTAGCCTGTCCAACCCCTTAAGAATTTTGTAAGTTTCTATAAGATTTCCCCTCAATCTTCTAAATTCTAGCGAGTACAAGCCGAGTCTATCCAGTCTTTCTTCATATGAAAGTCCTGCCATCCCAGGAATCAGTCTGGTGAACCTTCTCTGTACTCCCTCTATGTCTTTCCTCAGATTAGGAGACCAAAATTTACGCAATACTCCAGGTGTGGTCTCACCAAGACCCTGTACAACTGCAGTAGAACCTCCCTGCTCCTATACTCAAATCCTTTTGCTATGAATGCTATCATACCATTCACTTTCTTCACTGCCTGCTGCACCTGCATGCCTACTTTTAATGACTGGTGTACCATGACACCCAGGTATCGTTGCATCTCCCCTTTTCCTAATCGGCCACCATTCAGATATCAGTCTACTTTCCTGTTTTTGCCACCAAAGTGGATAACCTCACATTTATCCACATTATACTGCATCTGCCATGCATTTGCCCACTCACCCAGCCTATCCAAGTCACCTTGCAGCCTCCTAGAATCCTCCTCACAGCTAACACTGCCCCCAAATGCAAACAAACAGACTAGCTCAATATGTCAAATTGGTCGTCATGAACAAAGTGAAAGAAGGGCATGTTTCTGTTACATGGTTCAAAGAATAGCTTCTTCCCAATAATCCTCATGCTCTTGCACGCTGAACAATACTAACCTCAACTATGAATTTCTATGGACTGTATTTGGTTGCATAAAGAACTGTGAGTTTTGATCTTGCAATAGTATTGTGGTTATTAATTTATTGATTTTTTTTTGTTTCCTATATATTATCGATATATATTGTATTTACAGGTCTGTTATGAGACTACTCACGACCATACAGGCGACACCCCGGCGACCACCGGCGAACATGTGGCGACAGCCAAGTCGCCTGTAGTCGCCTAAAAAAATCGCCTAAGTGGGACAGGCCCATAAGGGTGACCAAGGCATGGCTACCCAACACTATTCAATATTTAGGAAGGAAAAGTAAATTGCATACGAGCATCATTGTTAGTAAATGATCAAATTAGAGCAAGAAAGGATGTTGACTTGAGAAATCATAATGGTAAATCAGTCTGGATGGAGTTAAGAAATATCAAGAAGTTGAAAATATTGATGGGAGCTCTGTATAGGTTTCCATGTTCAAGTGGTAAGGTTTGCACAAAACAGGGGTGTTTTAGGTGTCTAGACACAATCCCATTTGCCCCCGAAGACCAGGAAACGGAAGGAAAAGTCAGTCGGACACCAGCTGATGCTGGACAAAGGGCCGGTAGGAGAACCAGGTCTAACCTTCCACACCGCCAAGGTTGGCTGCAGGAGGCACCCCCTGGGGAACAAAGACTGAAGGCCTGGAGAGGAGAGATGGACTGCAACAAGCCTTTATGGTGAGCTGCAGCTTGGGCTGCGTAAAATGGTGCCAAAATCTGGCAACTATTACATATGGACTCGATGTGCTGTTTCTATCCATGAGGTACTTAATAAGGGATTGTCTTTATGTATGGCAATAATCTCACTGATCTATATGCAAAATATGTATTTCACTGTACCTTGCTACATGTGTCAATAAAAGAACAATTGAACCATTGAATAAGTATCAAGTGGTTTGCGGAGAAAGTGAAAATTTGGTTTTGAGATTGTCCATAATTGTATTATGGATAATTAATACAATATTATATTATTGTAAGGCTCTAAGGGACAAATGTCCTACACCTGGACCTAATTTTCTTTGGTTTCAATTATTGATCTCTCCATCAGGGGGGAGAATTTCATTCCATTCACCCCATTGTATAAGCCATTTATAAAAAAAAGATACAAGATCAAAATAATTTAAGTCATTTACAAAAGTCATATAAAGCTTTGTGATTTGTTTATGCAGCAAACAATATAAACAATGGTTTCTCGATGCTTAGAGCGTAGCAATGGATCTATGCGTGTTTTTCTGTAATGAAGGTCTGACTAGAATTAATAAATGTAGGATTTTTTTCTTTGTCTTCAGACGACTGCAGCCCATGGCAACCTAAAGAGATTTTAATTTAGTTTTGTTTAGTTTAGCGAGGTACAGTGAAAAGCTTTCTTGTTGTGCACTATCCAGTCAATGAAAAGACAATACACGATTACAATCAATCCCTCCACAGTTTACAGATACAAGATAAAGGGAATACCATCTTCTACCCATACCCCATCTCCATCTATCTGCATCCTTGATACTTAACAATTGTGTACTGCAAGTATGTCAATAAGTATCTGCGCAGTGTGCATTAGTAATGATGAACTTATAAACCAGTGACAGGCTTTTGAAACCAAAAAGACCAATAATTTTAGATAATTTTAGATATAATTTATTGCCACACAACCAGGGTCGGTGGAATTTGGGTTGTCAGCAGCAGTACAATAATAAAGAACACACAACCACAATAAAACTGTAACACAAACATCCACCACAGCATTCATCACTGTGGTGGAAGGCACAACATTTGGCCAGTCCTCCTCCATTTCCCCCCCGTGGACAGGACCAGAGTCCAGAGTCAGTCCAGGATCGGCTCTTCCTCACTGGAGACGGCGGCTTTAAGATGGTGTAGGCCGATCGGTCGAGATTTAAAGACTCCGCCGCAGCCAGAAGCACCGTAGACTGCAGGGCCGGCGGTCGAAGCTCCCCTCCAGGGGTGATGGTGAGTCCATGCCGGACCCGCGGTAGAAGTTGGCCGCGGGCCGGCAGTGATGGCTTCTTCTTCCCCCGGGTCCCCCACGAGGGATCCCGGGCTGTAGACGCCGCACCAGCTGGAGCTCTGCAGACCGCGGCTTCAGGCTGCCGGCAGCCCCGGGCCAGCGAAACGTAGCGCTCCCCTCCAGCGAGCCCCAGCGAGGGCTCACCCGCTCCACGCCGAGAGTCCATGCTGCGCCCGCCCCGGTCGCTGAAGCCCCGGGCGCGTCTCCGGGAAAGGCCGCGCCGATCCTTGATGTTAGGCCACGGGGGAGGCGACCTGGAAAAACTTGCCTCTCCATGGAGGAGGCGACCGAAGCGGTTTCCCCCTTACCCCCCCACACCACCCCCCACACAAAACACACGAAGGAACATTAAATACATACTTTAAAACATACTAAAAAATAAAAAAAGGTTGAAAAAAAACTGACGCGCTGCTGACATGGCTGCTGCCAGAGCAGCGCCCCCTACACCCCCTAATCTCCTTTAAGAACTATAGGAATGGACCATAGCACGGATAGTGTTTCAAACTATCGAGAAATGTGTTCGATTTTCAAACTACAGCAACAGTGCAAGAGATTGATCAAATGAAATTTTGAAAAAATGAAAAATAAAATAAAATATCTAGATTGCCAATAATGATTTGGATATTCTCAAGGAAAATTGATGAAAGTAAACTCATTTACACTCAAAGCCGTCCCAGTGTAAAATTATTTTTGGGAGATCTTCAGCAGGTTTTACGGGATTTTTCTGGCTTTCAACATTGAGATTTAGTAGATTTTCTCTCTTCGTAATGTCAGTATTTCATTTTTATTTATTTTAAAAGGTCAAATATGGCATGAACTACCACTGATTGTTGCAATATTGATACGTTAAATGTGAACAAATGCAACAATAGAAATATATATCTGATTTGAAAGTCATAATTCTTCATAAATTAAATTTTCTGTAATAAATCACAGCGTACATTTTCAGTGGCTGCTTGAATACGTTTGACCTCCCTTTATGACATCCAATGATTTTCATCTCTGAAAATGACATTTCAAGATTCTTAATTGTTATTGCTGTGGCCACGTGTCAAAAAAATTCAGGCAGACCCCGTGGCATGCATGGTTTGATGAACTTGGAGATTCTTGTTTCTAGGGGTGGATTCAATAGGATAAATAAAAAATGCTTGTATATCTGACAAAAATATGGGAAATTATGAGATGTAGCTCTGTGGTGGGATGATTTCCTTTGTTCACTTTGTGTAATGAAATTATGAAGCTGTGAAAACTATATCGTAAAAAAATTGTTACAGAAGGAATTATTCCAGTGCATTCAAAGTTTGATAAAGATTTACTGTTGTTTCATTAGTGACTAGAGACCATAAAATGTGAAACATCAAACCAATAAATATAAGAAGATTTATTGAGATAGGTGTCTTCCCCTTTATCATTCAAAATGCCCAAAAGATTCCTAGAAGATGCTTTTGCAATGTTTCCTGTTAAATGATAAACTTATCAACAGCTAGAAGGCCAAAATTAAAAAAAAGAAGTATTTCACACTTTGACCCACACAGCTGATTCTAGCTTTAACCCTGCAAAAATATACAATAGCTCACAATATTTATTCTCAAGTTTCAGTCTTTTTGTGGCTTCTCCAGTGTCCCACTACTAATGGGCCTGGCCCACTTAGGCGATTTTTTAGGCGACTGTCATAGTCGTAGCAGGTCGCTGAATAAACGGTGACTGGACCCTCCCTACGACAATGTCTACGACAAGCTCCAACAACCTACCACCTAGTTGATGTCAAGCTACAACCGGTGACCCAATCGTCGTGACTTAGGAGGTCCACCTACGACCACACCTAGGACAACCTACGGCGACACCTACGATAACCCATGTCCACCCACGACAAGCTACGGCCCTGTTAACGACAACTGAAGACAATTCACGTCGTTTTGGCTTCTAAAGCAATGGAATCACCCAGTTTTCCTATAAAAGAGGTTGTAGGGTTGGGTGTCGAATCATTCTGCATCATGACAACCATGGGGAAACATCAGAGGGCATTGCTCTCACAAGAAGCAGCTGCAGTACAATGTTTGTGTTTACTTTATTGATCAAAATACATGAAATCTAAATATTTGAAAGTGATGCCATGATACACTACTCTGAAATATAATATCTTCATACATCAATTTGTCGTCAAAATGTCCAGCACTTCCTTTATTGATATTGAAATAAACAAAAGTTTTAACAAGAAAAAAGGTTGATAAGAACATACAACAGTGCATACAAAAATATTATAATCACATAAAATTTGAAATTGCCATAATAAATCTATAAATAATCATCATTTTAACAACAACAAAAGTTTGATTTATTATTAGATTAGAAGGAACATACAACAGTGCACTCCCATACCCCAAGGAGGGTCATTGAGTTTCAATAAACTTCAAACATTAAACTTAAAACTTCAAACATAATACAAGTACAAAGACTAAACATCATTTATGGACACATATTACTGATGGGTGATCTGTCTCCATTAATCCTGTAAAATCCAAACTCAAGTCCCCACTTGCATCCTGGGTCTCTGTTCTGGGGGTACCTCTGGCATCACTGGTGCAGGTCTGGGTGTGTTAAGGCTGGGGTAGTATGTGTATGCAGCTGAGAGTGCAAATAAGCTAGTAGATCTTGTGACTGCAATAATAATAATAATAATAATAATAATAATAATATCTTTTATTGTCATTGCACGTCAGTGCGACGAGATTTAGTATGCAGCTTCCAACCGATGTAAAAGAAAAGTAAAATAAATAAATAAGCTGTGTGTCGTGACCATCCGAGGGAGACAGTCCAGGGGGGATGGGGGGCACTCAGCAGGGCCGGTTCAGAGCCGCTATAGCTCTGGGAATAAAGCTGTTTCTGAGTCTGGAGGTTCGGGCGTAGAAGGCCTTGTAACGTCTGCCGGAGGGAAGTAGTTCGAACAGTCCGTTACAAGGGTGTGAGGAGTCTTTATGGATGCTGACGGCCTTCCTGAGGCACCGTGTGTGGTAGATGCCCTCCAAGGCTGGTAGCTGTGTCCCAATAATCCTCTGCGCTCTGTGGACGACGCGCTGAAGAGCTCTCCTCTCCGCCTCTGTGCAGCTGAGATACCATACAGAGATGCCATACGTTAATATGCTCTCTGTGGTGCAGCGGTAGAACGTTGTCAGCAGCTGTTGGGGCAGACCAGTCTTTTTTAATGTCCTCAGGAAGAACAGTCATTGCTGTGCCTTCTTGACCAGCGCAGCGGTGTTGGTGGACCATGTGAGGTCCTCTGAAATGTGAGTGCCCAGAAACTTAAAGCTGGACACTCTCTCCACACTTTCCCCGTAAATGGAGATTGGGGCGTATTCTCCATTATGGGACCTCCTGAAGTCAATAATCAGCTCCTTGGTCTTGGAGGTGTTTAGTGATAAGTTGTTACGTGCGCACCAGTCCGCCAGGTTCTGCACCTCCTCTGTATTTTGTTTCATCACCGTTGGTGATCAGCCCAATCACTGTTGTGTCGTCTGCAAACTTCACGATGGTGTTGGTGTTGAATGCAGGAACACAGTCGTGAGTGAAGAGGGAGTAGAGCATGGGGCTTAGTACACAGCCCTGTGGTGTGTCGGTGCTCAGGGTGATAGTGGAGGACAGGAGCTGGCCCAGTCTCACTGCCTGCGGTCGCTCCGTCAGAAAGTTCAGGATCCAATCGCATATCGGCGAGCTGAGGCCTAGCTGGTGGAGTTTGGTGGTGAGCTTTGTGGGGATGACCGTATTGAATGCAGAGCTATAGTCAATGAAGAGCATCCTCACGTACGTGCCCTGTCTGTCCAGGTGAGTCAGGACAGTGTGAAGAGCCAGAGAGATGGCATCCTCTGTTGATCTATTTGCCCTGTATGCAAAAAGAGTCCAGTGAGGCAGGGATGCTGGATTTGTTGTGGGAGAGGACCAGCCTTTCGAAGCACTTCAAGGCAGTGTATGTGGAAGTAGTGGCTAACTGCTGTGATGGTGTTGATGTAGACTGCTGCTGTGAGTAGGGCTGCTGCTGTCCTGTGGAACTGGGTGACCTGCCCATGGGTGAGGTGGCCATCGGTGAGCATTACATCACTGGTGGTGGCATCTGTGATGGTCCCATCAGTGACTGTGGCTGCAACAGAGAAACATATCAATATTAAGTGGAAGGCAAAAAATTAAAACTGTTCACAAGCTGTATGTGACAAAGATTTTCAAGTCCAATTCACAAAAGGTATTATAAAATTAGATAGCTGGTAAGCCTGCTGATGTGGTGGTCCCTTCAGTGGCATCTGCTGTGGTGGTCCCATCAGTCCCAACTGTGGCTGTCCCATCTATTGCTGTCCCATGTGTCCCATCTGCTGCTGAGTCTGCAACACACATGAATTCATTGTGAATATTTCACACAAAAACATAAATTTTAAGGTCAAATATTAAAGTATAATGTTCCCAAAATTACACAAACCTTACTTTAAATATTTAACGACTGGGAGAAGTTATGGGTCATTGTGATGGCAGCCAGGGTGTAGTGAACCCACATGTTCTCATGTATCTTGAGCATCTAAGTCTTTAAGATTCCCTGGAAGGTGTCAACAGCCCTCTCATGTGGTGGCTAGGGCTGTGTCATGGTCTGTGTCGCCTCCCTGGCCTGTGTTGCCTGCTGCTTGAGCTGCAACATAAATGAGTATGATACAGGTGAGTAAATTTGGGGGGGGAAAGGAGAAGAGGATGGATGGATGGATGGATGGATGGATGGATGGATGGATGGATGGATGGATGGATGGATGGATGGATGGATGGATGGGTGGATGGGTGGATGGATGGATGGATGGATGGATGGATGGATGGATGGATGGATGGATGGATGGATGGATGGATGGATGGATGGATGGATGGATGGATGGATGGATGGGTGGATGGGTGGATGGGTGGATGGGTGGATGGGTGGGTGGTTGGATGGGTGGATGGGTGGATGGGTGGATGGGTGGATGGGTGGATGGGTGGATGGATGGATGGATGGATGGATGGATGGACGGACGGACGGACGGACGGACGGACGGACGGACGGACGGATGGACGGACGGACGGACGGACGGACGGACGGACGGAGGGACGGACGGACGGACGGACGGACGGATGGACGGACGGACGGACGGATGGATGGATGGATGGATAAATTTCCCCCAAAGTACTTACTGCCTTGATCAGCTCATGCTGACTTGGCTCTTTCTCATCTACCTCAGTTGCATTTGGGGAGGAGCCTACAGTGAAGCTGGCAGTGGTCCTGCTCCTCTTGCTGTGATGCTGACTGGTGGAGGTGATGGATCCAGAGGTTCCCTCAAGTGGATCAAACTCCTGGACATACTGGGCAGTGGCTTCTTCTTGTCAAACTGGAAGAAAATAAATGTATTTTTCAAACTTACAAGACAATCAGGGCGTGGCAGCAAGATGACAATCAAATTATCAATTTCACAATAACTATTTTATAATAATTACCTTCTTGGTGCTCTCTCTCCTCTCCACTCGTACTAAATGTGAATGGATAAAGCCCCATTTGTCGATGATCCACTGCTGACTTGTTCCCACTATGAGATAGCTTGCCATATATTTTTCTCTGACTTTTGCACCACAGACAGAGTTAGGCATCTGTAAAAAATAAAAAATAAAGACCAGTGTGAATTGCCTGCCTGCAAGAGAATGGAAGAGCTACTGCTTGAAGAACTACTTACCATATGTGATACAGCAAGTTTTAACAGACTGTACATATTACCACATATGGCAAAAAAAATACACAGAAAAAAAATAACCCCAAATAATACAAAATGCAACTGGTAGGCAAAATGTACAGGCAAACCTACTGGTGGCTTATGGCACTATTATCTGTCCACAATTTAATGTCATGGCAAACAAGATGCCAAAACATATATTTTTTTTCATTACAGTATTTCCCGGCAATGAAGACGCACCTGCGTCGAATACGCGCCCAACCACCTCCACCGGTTGCGACTGTGTCGAAGGACACAGTGGCTGGCTGGCGGGTGGGCCGGCATAAGGTGCTGAGGTGGCAACTGGTTCCGCTGTCCGGTCCCGGCGGCTGCTTGCAGCCACCCAAGCTACTTCCCTCCCCGACCACAATGCAGTGGCTCCGCGCCGCGACAGTGGTGAGTGAGTGCTGGCATGATCTCCGACCCCCTTTTCCTCAACCCTCCTGCCCTCCCCGTAACTTTACCCCAGCGACCCAGCCAAGTTTACTACTTTGTGCAGCCCAGGCTGGACTTCCCACTCGCTGTGGAAAGGAACTCTTACCCCCACAGCGCTGCCCTTTTACAGCCGCTTCCCACTTCACACAGTTCCAGGGTCGAAGGTGTGGCAGGTCGCAATGAGAGTGGCATTGCTCAGGCTAACCTTTGGCCTCCATGATGTAGGTAAATGTTCGGGCCTTATTTTTGACTAAAAAATAGCGTCTTGGACAACGGGAAATACAGCACATTGATTCTGGATCAGGAGACACACAACATAAATTTATGGACCTGAAATACAGGTATGTGAAGAGGAAACAACTAGTTAAGGCCAAAGTTGGATCCTTGAAGACAGAAAAGTGTGAATTTATTATGGTGAACAAGGAAATGGCAGATGAGTTGAACAGGTACTTTGGATCCGTCTGCATTAAGGAGGACACAAACAATCTTCCTGATGTACTAGTGGCCAGAGGATCTAGGATGGCGGAGGAACTGAGGGAGATGCACATTAGGCAGGAAATGGTGTTGGGGAGACTGATGGGACGGAAGGCTGATAAATCCCCAGGGCCTGATGGTCTGCATCCCAGGGTACTTAAGGAAGTGGCTCGGGAACTCGTGGATGCATTGGTGATCATTTTCCAATGTTCTATAGATTCAGGATCAGTTCCTGTGGATTGGAGGGTAGCTAATGTTGTCCCACTCTTTAAGAAGGGCAGCAGAGGGAAAACAAGGAATTATAGACCAGTTAGCCTGACATCGGTGATGGGGAAGATGCTGGAGTCAATTATAAAAGGTAAAATAGCAGCACATTTGGATAGCAGTAACAGGATTGGTCTGAGTCAGCATGGATTTATGAAGGGGAAATCATGCTTGACTAATCTTCTGGAATTTTTTGAGGTTGTAACCAGGATAATGGACAAGGGAGAGCCAGTGGATGTAGTGTACCTAAACTTTCAGAAAGCATTTGATAAGGTCCCATAAAGGAGATTAGTGGGCAAAATTAGAGCACATGGTTTTTGGGGGTACTGTGCTGACATGGATAGAGAAGTGGTTGGCAGACAAGTGGTTGGAAACAAAGGGTAGGAATTAACGGGTCCCTTTCAGAATGGCAGGCAATGACTAGTGGGGTACCGCAAGGCTCGGTGCTGGGACCGCAGCTATTTACAAAATATATTAATGATTTGGATGAAGGGATTAAAGGTAACATTATTAAATTTGCAGATGACACAAAGCTGGGTGGCAGTGTGAACAGTGAGGAGGATGCTATGTGAATGCAGGGTGACTTGGACAGGTTGGGTGAGTGGGCAGATGCATGGCAGATGCTGTTTAATGTGGATAAATGTGAGGTTATCCACTTTGGTGGCAAAAACCAGAAGGCAGATTATTAAGTTGGGAAAAGGGGAAGTACAACGGGATCTGAGGTTTTTGTTCATCAGTCACTGAAAGTAAGCATGCAGGTAAAGCAGGCAGTGAAGAAAGCGAATGGCATGTTGGCCATCATAACAAGAGGGGTTGAGTATAGGAGCAAAGAGGTCCTCCTGCAGTTCTACAGGGCCCTAATGAGACCACACCTGGAGTATTGTGTGCAATTTTGGTCTCCAAACTTGAGGAAGGACTTTCTTGCTATTGAGGGAGTGCAGCGTAGGTCCACAATGTTAATTCCCGGGATGGCGGGACTGTCATATGTTGATAGGTTGAAGCGGCTGGGCTTGTATTCTCTGGAATTTAGGATGAGAGGGCATCTTATTGAAGCATGTAAGATTATTAACGGTTTGGACATGCTAGAGGCAGGAAACATGTTTTCAATGTTGGGGGAGTCCAGAACCAGAGGCCATAATTTAAGAATAAGGGGTAAGCCATTTAGAACGGAGATTAGGAAAAACTCTTTCACTCAGAGAGTTGTGAGTGTGGAATTCTCTGCCTCAGAGGGCGGTGAAGGCTGGTTCTGTGGTTGCTTTCAAGAGGGAGTTAGATAGAGCTCTTAGGGATGGCGGAGTCAGGGTATATGGTGAGAGGGCAGGAACGGAGTACTGATTGTGGGTGATCAGCCATGATCACATTGAATGGCAGTGCTGGCTCGAAGGGCCGAAAGGCCTACTTCTGCACTATTGTCTATTACAGAGAAACAAAGTACGTACTTACAGGTGCAGTCAGGGAACTCCTTGGCATTGGTGTCAAGTAGTGAGTTGTTCCTGTTCTTCCTTCGAAAATCTTGGTAGTTCTTGTCATACAACTCTGGGTTTGATTGATACCTCTCGACCAGCTTGTCCCTGCTGAACTCATAATGAACTACCTTGGGACTCCTGCCCTTCTTCACCTCACTGAGGCATCTGTGTCTGGGTCAGCAGCAGCAGCAGAAGCAGCAGAAGCAGCAGTACCTGTAGTCTTGGCATGACGGCCAGTCCAGGCTGGGGTGGTGGTGGGGACGGGCCACCTCCCTGGTCTTCTCGTGGGCCTCCTCATCCTGGGGCTCCACCTGCCTGGTGGGTGGGGGTGGGGTTTGGGGCTTGCCCTTGCGCTGCCCCTTCCTTCTCCTTGGAGCCATGTTGCACTATCCGATGTCCAATGTCCGCAACACCAAATGCGCAATGTCCACGCACTATATTCACCTGATCACGTGGAGTTATGGACTTGGGTTTCTCCAATGTGCCAATGGAATTCACCAAAGTCAGCACCGGCGACAACCTTCGTCACCTGGCGAAAACCTACGTTAACCTGGTGACAACCGACGACAGCACCTACATCAGAAGAAGTCAAGCTACGCTCATTGGCAACAAACCTACTGTCGCCGACTGTTGCTGAAAAATTTGAAACATGTTGAAAATCCAGAAAGACGCTACGACTCTTTGAGTGATTGAGGAGACTACCTTCGACCATACAGGCGACACCGGTGACCATGTGTGAACAGCCAAGTCCATGTGTGAACAGCCAAGTCGCCTGTAGTCACCTAAAATATCGCCTAAGTGGGACCGGCCCATTATAATTCTTTTGATGCAATAACTGTTTATTTTCACAGTCTAACATTTAACGTTTCTTTCTGCTGGTGAGGAATAAAAAAATGTGGGCTGTTTCAATAATTGGACCCTTCATCTTATTTCACAGTTATAGTTACTGAAGTGTAAATTCGATAGCCCACAGAAATTGGCACAAGGATCATCATGAGCGATTTATTGGCATTTAATGTTTCTGGTACAGCCTCTCAATAACTATGTGCTGCTTGTTGATTCATAAGGTTGTTGCATGCAATCTCAGTGGGAGGTGGTGAGATGTAGGTCAATATCATGAATGAATTATACCAGTTGATACTTGCTGTTCGCTGTTTCAGCCAACAACTCTTAAGGAGATGTACAATGTGATCAACGCCAATGCCAGTGAATTATAAGCTGCTGATGATGTTGGAATGTGCCTGTAACTTTCACCCTCCCTCTGCAGAAACCCGATCCTGTACCATTCATCTTTCAGATGGAGTGTTTTCACGGGTTGGCTTGCAGAAGAAAGTTGTTGAGAGTGTGCAGTGACATTTTCTGTGGGGTGTCAAGGAGGCCAGTATCATTCTTGCCCAGGGCTTTGGCCAGAATTTGGTGCTCATTCGGTTCACATGGAAGTTGTAACCTGCTCCAACTCAGCAATTGCCGATTCAGCGACGGACTCCAGCGGATACCCTGTTACATCGGGATGCTCTGGCAGGCGGCTACAAAACCCATTGGAAACTCTGTACACATTGCAAATTGTTCTAACTGTGCTCAATCTAGCAGCAATGTTTAAGAAAGAACTGCAGATGCTGGAACAATCGAAGGTAGACAAAAATGCTGTTGAAACTCAGCGGGTGAGGCATCATCTATGGAGCGAAGTGGATGAAGTTTTCGGTCGAGACCCTGCTTCAGACTGATGAGGGGGGGGGGGCAGGAAGAAGAAAGGAAGAGGTGGAGACAATGGGCTGAGGGAGAGTTGGGAAGGGGAGGGGAAAGAAGGAGAAAGCAAGGACTATCTGAAATTGGAGAAGTCAATGTTCATACCGCTAGGGTGTAAACTACCTAAGCAAAATATGAGGTGCTGCT
The DNA here is from genome assembly GCF_010909765.2 of Amblyraja radiata. Classification (NCBI taxonomy): domain Eukaryota; kingdom Metazoa; phylum Chordata; class Chondrichthyes; order Rajiformes; family Rajidae; genus Amblyraja; species Amblyraja radiata. The sequence goes on from NC_045956.1 coordinate 136,191,535, forward strand.
CCTCCAATTTACGATGGGACTCACTCTGGCCATGGAGGAGACCCAGGACAGAAAGGTTGGATTCGGAATGGGAGGGACAGTTGAAGTGCTGAGCCACCGGGAGATCAGGTTGGTTATTGCGAACCGAGCGGAGGTACATCGAAGGCCGTCACAGTCAGACACACCGACCGCACGCCGGTGTTCTTCTCTGACCACTGCCTCCTGTCACCTACAGGAGGACCGGAAGGCAGGCAGAGGGATGTGGAAGTTAAATGTGAAGCTGTTGACCCCAGAGAACATTGAGAAGCTAAAGAGGGACTACGCATGTTGGAGAACTGTGAGGCCCCTCTTTGACTCCCCGACACCCTGGTGGGAAGCAACCAAGGAGAACATTTAGAGGGTTTATAGAGCAAGACAGTCAGAGGGAATTGTGTCAACTCCAGACAGATTTGCAGCAACTGCTCTTCTGTAGTCAAGAGGGGTGGATGTGCGGGAGGAACTTAGAGAGTTGAAGGGCCGGTGAGCTCGGCTCTTTACCTCTGAATCTTCCAAGATCATCTTCCGATCCACGGTCCGCCACGTGTAGCAGGATTAGACGTGCTCACGCTTATTCTTCAAAAAGGTTCACAGGGGGAGCTCTGTGATGAACAGCCTTAGGGAGGAGGACAGCTCTGTAACATCCATGCAGACGGATATGCTGAGGATCTGCAAACCCTTTTATACGGATTTGTATGACAGAAAGGCCACAAACAGCACTGCTTCGCAGAACTTCCTGTCCTCTATCACAGAGGCCTTGGAGGACAGCAAGCGGGAGAGTCTGGACCAACCACTGACCCTAGAGGAGCTGACTGGCTCCATCCGTTCCTTTAACTCAAGTAAAACTCCCGGAAGCGATGGCTTACTGGCCGAGTTGTATTCGGCCCTGTGGGATTGGGTGGGCCCGGACCTGCTGGAAGTGTACAACGACATGCTTCTAGCCGGCAGCATGTTAGACTCCATGAGGAAGGGCAGCATCACCCTAATCTACAAGCAGAAGGGGGAGATGAAGGATATAAAGAATTGGAGACCCATCACATTGTCGAATGTTGATTATAAGATCCTGTCTAAGGCCATCGCCAACCGGGTCAAGTCTGCTCTGGGACGGGTGATCCACCCGGACCAAACTTGTGCTGTACCTGGCAGGAAAATCTCAGACAGCCTGGTGCTGCTGAGAGATACCATTGCCTACATGCAGGACTGATGGGTGGATGCTTGCCTAGTCCACTTTGACCAGGAGAAGGCCTTCGACAGGATATCGCACACGTACATGAGGGACGTGCTCTCCAAAATGGACATTCGGGAGGGAATCAGAAATAGGATCCAACTGCTCTACACCGATATCTGTAGTGCAGTCCAAATCAATGGGTGGGAATCAGCTTTCCCGTCAGGTCTGGAGTCAGGCAGGGTTGCCCTCTTTCCCCTGTCTTGTTCGTCTGTTGTATTGAACCTTTTGCCGAGTCCATCAGGAAGGACGCGAGCATAAGAGGTGACATTGCCAGGCAGTGGTGGCACTCAGGTCAAAACCTCCCTGTACATGGGCGATGTCGCCATCTTCTGCTCGGATCCAGGGTCGGTCCGCAGATTGATCAGCATCTGCGACCTGTTGGAGTCGGCCACGGGAGCCAGGGTGAACCGCAGGAAGAGCGAGGTCATGCTCTTTGACATCTGGCCTGAACGATCTTCCGTCACCTTCACCACTTGAAGGTGCTGGGGATCTGGTTCGGGGGGGCTGAGGCGTGTGACACGAATTGGCTGGAGCGTATAGCCAAGGTGGGGAAGAAACTGGAACTGTGGAAGCAACGCCTCCTCTCCATAACAGGGTAAAATGTGGTCATCAGGTGTGAGGTGCTCTCGGGGCTGCTGTACTGTGCAAGTGTGGCCTGTCCCTCCCTCCTACGCCACAGGCATCACCCGGGCCGTCTTCCAGTTCATCTGGGGGTCGAGGATGGCCTGGGTGCGACGGGCTACAATGCACAAGTCGGCAGACAACGAGGATAAAAGTGTGCCCAACGTCGCCCTCACCCTGATGGCCACCTTTGTGTGTGGCTGCATCAGATGGAGCGGAGAGCCAAGGCACGTGGGCACCAACTGTCACTACCTGCTGAGGTTCTACCTGTCCCTGGTGTTGCGAATGATGGGCCTGGCGCAGATGCCACGCAATGTGCCCGTCAGCTGGACATTGCTGCACCATCTGTCATTCGTGGAAAGGTTCTTCAAGCCAAACACCTTTGACCACAAGTCCATTGGGCAGTGGTCAGCACGGAACATCCTGCAGGCACTGCAGGGAAATGACTCCATGAATCCTGTGGCGTGGTTCCCAGTGCAGGCTGCCCAGCTTGTCTGGCAAAATGCCTCATCGCCAGAACTCACCAACAAGCACCAAGACCTGGCTTTCCTGGTGGTGAGGGGAGCCCTCCCATTCAGATCCTTCCTGCACCATCGGAACCTCACTACAAGCTCACACTTCGCTTGATACGGCTGCTATGTAGAGGAGATGGATGCCCACCTCTTTACAGAGTGTGGATTTGTGGAGAGAGTCTGGAGAGGTCTGCAAGTGTTCTTGTCACGGTTTATTCCGAACAGCTCCATCACAGAGGACTCTGTGATTTACGGACTGTTCCCAGGGACGCATTCAGAGACTGACATCGTGTGCTGCTGGAAGGTCATCAACTCGGTGAAAGATGATCTTTGGTCTGCCAGGGCGTTGTTCACCACCCAGCAGAGTGAGATGTCCGTTGGGGAATGTTGCCGACTGGCCCGCTGCAGATTGCAGGAGTACGTGATGAAAGACATACTGAAGCTCGGTGCAGCCAACGCCAAGGCTCGGTGCGGGAGGAACACAGTCTAGGTTCCTTCCGCTGCTGGACATGGGGGGCAGGATGTGGTGGAGACGCCCCTCAAAATAAGGGAAGGGATTCCACGCCAGTGGGCCACATGAGTGGCAAGGATGGGGGATAAATTTGTGAATTTTGAGCAATGTATGTAGACTATATTGAATATTTTGTATAACCTCCGAAAAAAAGTCGGATTAATTTTTTGCACGGTTCATGTATTGTATATTTATTACCTGAATAAAGTCTATTTTGAAATAAATTTTTAAAAAAAGAACTGAGCGGAGGTGTTGGGCGAAGCGATCGCCAAGCCTACGCTTGGTCTCACCGATGTAGAGCAGCTGACACCTAGAGCAGCGGATGCAATAGATGAGGTTGGAGGAGGCAAGTGGGACTAGTGTAGGTAGGACATTGTTGGCCAGTGTGGGCGAGTTGGGCCGAAGGGCCTGTTTCCATACTCTATCACACTATGACACATGAAAGAAACACATATAGTCACAAGGAGAACATGCAGGCTCTGCATAGGCATGACCAGTGATCAGAATTGAGCTTGGGTTACTTGAGCTGTGAGGCAGCAGCTTACCAGCTGTGTTATTATGACACCCTCTCTCATTTGGCAGTCTGTTGATCACTGATATCTGACCATTATGGAGCTTGGGTAAAAATGTGGGCAGAAACTGATCATTATCTTTTCTGTGCCAAATTGCAATAAGTTACAATGTTACCCCATTTTAGATTCCATTCCAATCATAATTCAGAGCACCTCTGCGACTATTGTAGACCCTATGCTGAAGATCTTGCACAGTCACCTTTATACAATCTTTCAATCTTTTCAGCAGTGTATTGCAAATGCAAAATATTTTAGAGCACCAAAAAAAATGCAATAACCTTCCCATGTAATTGATCTTCTTTATTATATTTTTGAGACAAACACTCCTTGAACACCATAAAATGGGCTAAAGTGTCTTCTATTATTCTTGGTATTGGAAGCAAGGGATAGAAAACAGCATTTTTTTGAGTGCCGTCCAGGGAAATCACACCTTACATGAGTACGTAAAGTTGCATAAAAGAGAAAATAACCAGAACATAGAATATAGTGTTACAGGGAGAGGGCAGATATAAAAAAGTGCAAGGGCCATAACGAGGTAGATTGGAAGATCAGGAATTTATCTTTAGCATTTGAAAAATCTGTTCAAGAGACTGATAACACCAGGAAAGAAGTTTGTAGAGTCATAGAGTCATACAGCAAGGAAACTGAGCCAACTTGCCCATGCAAAACAAGATGCCCCATCTATGTTAGTCCCATCTGCCTGCATTTAGCCTACCTTTATTAAACTTATTGGTTAGTTTAGTTAAGATATACAGCATGGAAACAGGCCCTTCAGCCCACTGCGTCCACACTGACTAATGACCTGCGCACATTAACACTATCCTACACACACTAGGGACAAATCTTTGCTGGATAGCATGCAAGCAAATGCTTGTCACTGTAGTTGCAGGTGACACAAGTAAACTAAACTAAACTAAACACCCCTTCTTTTCTATAGAGCTGTTCGTACCTTTCTTTCGACTTTTGTATCTTCCATTTTGCAGCTTTTGTAATATTCCTGGCCCAGCTGCATTAAAATTTCATTCTAAAAATGAGAAGTTATGGGATGATATTGAAGTTAGCAAATGCTATGAATATCTCATTGAACAGAATATTACCATTATCCTGCTGCTGTAGAAATGCTGTGAATATATTTATCTCTGCTGGTCCTCTAAAGCCATTCAATTTGCCTGCTATGTTCACCATATGATGCATACAATTTACCGCTGAAATGTGTATGGACACTTTAAGCAGATTGTTGGACGATAGATCTGTGTCCATCTAGATAAAGCTATTTCAGAATTCCGCATCAATTTGCTACAATGCTGTTCAGAGATACAAATATAATTTGTGAGATGCAGCCGATGTTATGACACTTTTCTGAGGGTTGCCACCTTATTATGGTGGAGAAGCTTGAATGCTCCCATGAAAGTGAAACCCCATCTGGAGCTGTACCTCTGGCTGCGTCATCCATGATAATAAGGTTGAGGAGGATGAACCTGACAAAGCACGGCCCAAGAAGAAGACCTCAATAGTGAAACAGGTGGAGGTTGATGGCTGGTCAAGTTGCGGTAGAATAGTGTTAGAGAATGGCGTGATCGCAAGTTGGCATGGACTCGGCGGGCTGAAAGGCCTCTTTCCACACTGTATCTCTAAACTAAACTAAACTAAACTAACAGGGAGACACCTAATTGTAGTGGCTTTCATACCATTTGACCAAGATCTGTCTCTGTCAAGGACCTTAAGCGAGTTCGGTATTCCGTAAAACGCAAGGAATCATGGGATTTGTCAAAGGTTATTCGCCATACAGAAAAAGCGAATGAAGCGCTGGCTGAACAAACTGTGTATAAATTCTTATCTTTATTCATAATTTATGTGTAAAAATATATTTAATCTGAGGAACATGGGTGCCAGGTAGCGGGAGAGCGGGGTATAACAGCGAGAGAGAGAGGGAGACAGGGGAGAAACTGGACCGGTGGAGAGACATTCTCGGCTGCTGTGTGCACAGTCCCGCACCTCATCCATAACCAGGATCGAACTCGGGTCCCCGGCGCCGCAAGCGCTGCCTAACCGCCATTGGACCGTTCCATCCCCCCCGCCCCCGAGTGTCCCATCCCCGCCCGGGGGCCGGCCAGAGACGTCCGGGGTGACCCCGGACTGATGGGACACCGTCCCGGAGCAGCGTCCAACAGGCCCACAGCCAGCGTGGAGAAGAAGCTGCAACTCCAGCCCAATCCTACTCCAACTCCCGAGGAACCCACTCCCCGACTGGCCGGGGACCACCAGCCGCACCCCCTGCCCCACTCAACGGCCGCCGACCACTCTCCCCCTGGCGCCGGCGAAAGCCGAGCACTAGCCATCAATGGGGATATACACAAAGCACTGCAGCAACTCAGCTGGACAGGCAGCATCGCCAGAGAAAAGGAATGGGTGACGTTTCGGGTTGAGACCCTTCTCCAGAGAAGTTGCCTGACCCGCCGAGCCACCGCAGCACCCCACATGCATCCCCCCCGCCAGCACCGAGGGGGCCAACTGACAGCCACTGGACAAGGAGAGAGGTGCAGCCGATGGTCACTGACCCACCAGAGAACAGGCCCCCCAGGAGCCGGAGCAGAGCCGAACTGGAGCCAACATCTCCCCCGCTGACCCGCCGGCCTAGGGCCACCCCGGACACCTCTGGCCACCTCCAGCCACCCCCGGACAGGGACGGGACACCCAGGAGGGGACGGGGATGGCACAGCAGCAACTCAACAGCGCACGCAGCGCCGGAGACCCGGGTCCGACCCTGACCACCATCCCACGAAGCATCACAATCTCGCTTACTCACCGAAGCATAAAGAAATAAAGACAACAAAATCATCATAGTTGTTTACAAAGGAACAATAAATACAACTAAATCATAGTTTGAAAGCTGTGTTTTCTAACCTAGAAGAATCAAAGCTTGAAAATACGGATGAAATGAAGGTCTATATGTACACAGCTGCACTGATTCCAGCAATGTTTACGCAGAGTGACCTATGACCTGGGCATGCGCAGTCGGAATACCGAACTCGCTTTTTGTTCATGCACCAGTCTCCACTCATTAAAATATGGCATTCACGGACATCTACCAGGAAGGAATACCATCTGCACATACGTTGATAAAGTCTGTGGCTCCAGGATGCACTTCTTCAGCCATCTCGGGACCCACAGAAAGGACCACCAACATGTCAAGCCTACTAGACCTCTTGTGATCACAAGTGATGATTATAATGATATATACTGAGGTTTAGTATCAGAGAGGTTGAGGCAGGGCAGAGAGATCTTTACTCTGTCATTGGTAGTATAGTTTGACTGAAAGGAATTTCAGCTGAAGCGAGGTCTTAATCACCTGTCATTATTCACATTAAGTACTCTGCACACAGCTCAAAAATGAGCACTTAAAATAATTTGTAATTTTAATTGTTAATGGGGCAATATATTTGTGCTATCCTGAATATGTCCGCAACCAGAAGAGCAGCCTGTCCTTGTATACATGACCGAGTAGAAGATAATTGACTGCCTCTGAACTATTTATCATTGCTTTCCGTGGCATTGATGGGACTGAAATTATGCCAATGCACGCTCTGCAAAAGTCCATTCACTTTTTATGTATACATCTTTTTACCCATTCATACAAAAACATGTAAAAATAATAAACCTGAATAATATTATTACTGTAAACATATTCTCAGTAAGAACCCATTGGCAGGTGTTTTGTCAGAGGTCTTAGTTTTGCACCTAAACACACATCTTTGCTGTAATTCAGTTTCCTGTACAAGGTGGGTGGCTCAGATGTGTTTCCAGTGAGATGAGTTCCCTTCAGGAAATTCACACTGGAAATTCCACAAGGTTACTGGCAGACAATTGTGTCAAGTCTGTTTGCCTAGTAATTTCCAGAACAGGAGTATGTTTTAAAGTGGAATTAAAAATCCCAAGATAATGCCATTAGTCAAATTGGATCCATTAAGACATAAGTAGAATAAAAAGCTAATCTCTATGTAAGGCAATTTACACAAGAAAGCATTGAACAGGAAAAGGTGTTTATCAAGTGCGATCTTTCCTCAGGTTGCCTACAATCTGTGTTGTAAAATTTCTATCTAATTTCATTTGGGAAGCTAGTGGCAGAGTGGCATGTTGAATGCAAATTAAATGAAACTGCTGAAAAGATACTGACACTAAATCAATACACTTTAGCTTTAACCGGTTTCTTTCCTCGGCTTGATATGTTCAATGTCAGAATAGATCAGGACCCAGCATCTTCTACTTTGCGTTCAGTCATCTATGTATTCTGTGTACATTATTTTTAACAACGTACAAATTTACATTTTTAGTAAATTTTTCCGAAAGGCACTATTGATTTCATTTACTGTGTCACTTCAGATATCAATTTTTGTCCAATTCATGTCTTGCTGGATTTCATATGGCTTTAATTGGTTTCCGGCCAAATTATATGATAGATAATGTAGTTGAATACATTGTGTAGATTGAATACATTTACTACATCATGATATGCTAAAGTTGATTGGAGTAGGAATTAGTGGGCAAAGGACCATCTGGAAACTGCGATGCTTTTAAAAGTGTGATGACAAGAGTTCAGGGCATGCATGAGTGAAGGACAAGACAGGGCTCTGTTAGGGTGAAGGACAAGTCTTCGGTAGGCGGCGCGACTCTCGTCAGCTGCGGCCTCTGCAGTCCGTCTGCGTTTTTATTATTTTATGTCTATGTTTTTATGTAGTTTTTGTTATTTTTGTTGGGGTATGTGTGTGGGGGTGGTGTGGGGGGGTTGGGGGTAACTTTTAAATCTCTCCCTGCACGGGAGACCCGACCTTTTCTTTGTCGGGTCTCCGTTGTCGTTGGGGCTGCAACGAGGAGCGGCCTCCAACAGGAAGACCGGGGGCTGTGGTGCCGACTACTCACCTCACCTCACCGTCGCGGAGCTGGCCGAGTCCAGAGCGGGTGGAGCTGTGGTGGACGCTGCTGCGACCCGACCCCCGGAGATTCGGTGGCTGCAACTGCGGGTTTGGAGGACGGTAACACCGGGAGCCCGCGGGTCCCTGGAGGGAGACCGCTTTTCGGGGCTTCCGCAGCGGCGACTTCTCCCGCCCGAGTTGCGGGGTTGAAGAGTTCCTGGAGCGGGGCCTTACACCACTGCCCCGCGCGGCTTGGAATGGCTGCGGGTCTCTGCGAGCGCACGCCGGGGGCTCTAACATCAAGAACCCGGTGTGCGACCTTGCATCACCCGGCGTGGTTTAATGGCCACGGGACAATCGCCATCGCCCGCCGGGGGCTTTGACTTTGACTGACATCGGGGGGGAGAGTGCAGTGGAGAGAGAAGTTTTTTTGGCCTTCCATCACAGCAATGTGATGGATGTTTATGTAAATTATGTTGTGTCTTGGGTCTATTTGTTTGTAATGTATGGCTGCAGAAACGGCATTTCGTTTGGCCTCAAGGGGTCCAAATGACAATAAATTGAATTGTATTGTATGACAGCTGGGATTAATGGGCCTGTCCCACTTAGGTGACTTTTTAGGCGAATGCAGGAGACTATGCAGTCGCCACATGGTCGCCACATGTTCGCGGATGGTTGCCGGGGAGTCACCTTCATGGTCGTGAGGAGTTCCCACATTCTGGGAACTAGTTGCGGCCTCATTTTGGTCGCCGAGAATTTTTCAACATGTTGAAAAATTAGCGGCGACTAGAATGAAGCCGCCGTGGAGAGTGGTGAGAAATCTCGAGCCGTAGGTGGGTCGCAAGGAGGTCCTAGTGGGTTGCCAGGACGTTGAAGGTTCTCTTAGGTTCTCATACGTTGTAGCTGGTGCTGACCAGCACATTGGGGGGAAAAACGTAAGCAGTAGTTTTCAGAACCAAGGATAACTGACCGGTAATATTAAATGTCCGCCAAACTTCACAGCTGTGCATCTCTGGCTTCTTAAAAGTTGTCTCCACTCTTTCTCACTCCTTCTCCCTATTTCTCCCCCCCCCATCTTTTAAAGGACTTACTGTACACTGTGCTAGCCGGCTTAATTACAGCGCCAACCTTCCTATTCATCGCTGTGTGTGTCTGTATTACCTTGGCTTTGCACCATGTGAATTTCAGACAGCCCCACTTGCCCTGGCCCCCGCCTTTACGATGTGTTTGTGTTTGTGCGTATGTGTGTGTGTGTTCCACTGTGACAGTCGCCGTTCCAGTTCCCGGTTTTTCAGGCGAGTGCCGACTACTTGACAGTCGCCGGCGGTCCGCTGAAAAATCACCTACGTTGGACAGGCCCATGAGGAAGGTTGGATGATAAGGGAAAATTGTGGGACCAGTCAGGAAAAAGGAGGCTTTTGACAGGTAATGGTAACTGGGATCAAGTGTATCCCTGGAGGAGTTTCAGGAACTGAAGAACTGAGGAGAAGATGGAAATCCAGAGGGCAAAAAGCGAGCAGCTGATGGCTCCGTCAGATAATATTAAGAAAAATCCAGAAATATTATATACAATAAGCGAAGGAGGGTATCTAGAGAGAGAAAACCAAAGAGGTCATCTATGTGTGCAGCTGCAGGAGATAGAGAAGATCCTCACTGTGTATTTCTCTGTTTTAATTGTGCAGAAAGACATGAACACTGGCGAACTAAGGACAGTTAATGAGTATGTCGAGGGTAGTGCCTATGAGGTTAAGAGGGTGATGAACATCCTAAGGGGTTTGAAGGTAGATAAATCTCCTGGGCTTGATTAGATCTATCCGAGGATACTGAGAAGCTTGAGAAGAAACTGCAGGCACCCTGGTAGAGATGTATGAATGATCGCTGGACAAGGGTGAGGTGTTTGAAGACTCAATGTTAATGTTGTGCCTCTATTTATGAAGGGCTGCACGGAAAAGCTTGGGAACTGGAAATAACTGAGTCTAACATCTGTGGTAGGCAAGTTACATAGAAACATATAAAATAGGTGGAGGAGGAGGCCATTCGGCCCTTCGAGCCAGCACCGCCATTCATTGTGATCATGGCTGATCGTCCCCAATCAATAACCCGTGCCTGCCTTCTCCCCATGTCCCTTGATTCCACTAGCCCCTAGAGCTCTATCTAACTCTCTCTTAAATCCATCCAGTGACTTGGCCTCCACTGCCCTCTGTGGCAGGGAATTCCACAAATTCACAACTCTCTGGGTGAAAAAGTTTTCACTTTTTCAAAAAGCCTCCCCTTTATTCTAAGACTGTGGCCCTTGGTTCTGGACTCGCCCAACATTGAGACCATTTTTCCTGCATCTAGCTTGTTCACTCCTTTTATAAGTTTGTATGTTTCTATAAGATCCCCCCTCCTCCTCAATACAAGCCTAGTCTTTTCAATCTTTCCTCATATGACAGTCCCGCCATCCCAGGGATCAATCTTGTGAACCTACGCTGCACTGCCTCAATCACAAGTATGTCCTTCCTCAAATTAAGGGGCGGCTGGGCTTGTATACTCTGGAATTTAGAAGGATGAGAGGGATTCTTATTGAAACATATAAGATTATTAAGGGTTTGGACACCCTAGAGGCAGGAAACATGTTCCCGATGTTGGAGGAGTCCAGAACCAGGGGCCACAGTTTAAGAATAAAGGGTAAGCCATTTAGAACGGAGATGAGGAAACACTTTTTCACACAGAGTTGTAAGTCTGTGGAATTCTCTGCCTCAGAGGGCGGTGGAGGCCTGTTCTCTGGATACTTTCAAGGGAGAGCTGGATAGGGCTCTTAAAGGATGCGGAGTCAGGGGATATGGGGAGAAGGCAGGAATGGGGTACTGATTGTGGATGATCCGCCATGATCACGTTGAATGGCGGTGCTGACTCAAAGGGCCGAATGGCCTACTCCTGCACCTATTGTCTATTGCCGGAGAATATTCTGATATATGGATATTCTGATATAAGATATATAGGCATTTGGGTATACAGTGGCTGATTAGGGATATTCAGTAGATTTTGTCTATATGGACTTCAGCAAGCCATTTGATAAGGTTCCAACATGATAGGCTGCTTTGGAAGGTTAGATTAAATGGGATCCAGTGAGAGCTGGTCAACTACATAGAGAATTGGCTTCATGGAAGGAAACAGAGCAAAATGCTGGAAAGGAGTTTCTTTACTATAGCCTGTGACAAGTGGTGTGCCTCAGGGATCAATGCTGGGCCCATTGGTGTTTGTGGTTTATAGCAATGATTTGATGACAATGTAGAAAGCATGATTAGTAAGTTTGCAGATGACATTAAAGTTGGTGGTATTGTAGATATCGAAGTTGGTAATCAAAAATTATATCAGGATATCAGTTGGGCAAGTAGGCGGAGCAATGGTCAATAGTGTATAATGCAGATACGTGTGCAGTGCATTTTTGGAAGTCAAACCAAGTGAGGATCTTCACATGAATGGCTCCTGGGGAGTGTTATAGAGCAGGGTGATCTAGTTATGCAGGTATCTGGGAATGCAGGGCAAAAGTGGCATTACGGGTAGATAGGGTGGTCAAGTGGCTTTCAGTACATTATCCTTCTTCAGCCAGGATATTGAGTATAGAAGTTGGATGTTACCTTACTGTTGTACAAGATGTTGATGAGGCTGCATATGGAATATTGTGATCAATTTGGTCACCTTGCTATAGGAAGGATGTTGTTAAGCTGGAAAGAGTGCAGAGAAGATTTATGAGGATGTTGCCAGGACTTGAGCACCTGAGCTTTAGGAAGAGGTTAGGCAGGCTAGGAATAAATAGGGTAAATCCACAGTCTTAACTAGAGTAAAAAAAAACAAGAATCAGAAGACATAGGTTTAAAGTAAGAGGGGAAAGAATTAATAGGAGCTTGTGGGACAATTTTTTTCACACAGAGGGTGGTGGGTATATGGAAAGAGCTGCCAGAGGAGGTAGTTGAGGCAGGTAGCATAACAACATTTAAGAGACATTTGAATAGGTACATGAATAGGAAATGTTTACAAAAAATATGGACAAATGTGGGCATGTGGGACTCATGTCAATGGGTTACCTTGCTTGGCATGGACACGTTGGGCTGAAGAGCTTGTTTCTATGCTGTATGATCCTATGTTTTTATGAAAAGTGCTATATGAATGCAGTTGCATAATTGTAATGCACAAGATATTTGATAGCATTATATTTTAATTTTGTTTAGATTAGTTTAGATTAGTTTAGTTTACTAGTGTCCCGTGTGGCGAGGCACAATGAAAAGTTTTTTGTTGCGTGCTATCCAGTCAATGAAAAGACTATGCATGATTCCAATCAACCTGTGTGAAGTGTACAGATGCAGGATAAAGGGAATAATGTTTAGTGCAAGGTAAAGTCCAGTAAAGTCTGATAAAAGATAGCCCATGGGCCCCCAATGAGATAGACGGTAGGTCAGGTCGGCTCTAAAGTTGGTGGTAGGATGGTTCAGTTGCCTGATTAGAGCAACTGTCCTTGAATCTGGAGGTATGCATTTTCACACTTCTGTACCTCTTGCATGATGGAAAAAGGGAGAAAAGGAAGTGACCGGGTGAGACTTCCCTTGATTATGCTAGTCACCTAGCCGAGGCAGCGTGAAGTATAGATGGAATCAATGGAAGGGAGATTTGTTTGCATGATGGTCTGGACTACCTTCACAATTCTCTGCAATTTCTTGCAATCTTGGATGGAGCTGATCCCAAACCGTGATGTAATGCATCCTGATAAAATGCTTTCTAGGGCACATCTGTGCTAGCCCAAGAGTTGATTTAAAGTTACCTAGATTTGGGATATTTCAGATATGTTGAATAGCGATTCAAGCTAGGTGAAATACAATGTTGCATTTTCAGCCATTATACAGCAATAACATCAAACTAATTATGTTCCACCATTTAATTTCTCTAATTTTTAATAACCCTTGAGTTCCCTCTCTCTCCATCTCTCCCCCACCCGAGTTGTCTTGCTAGTTTCACTGTTCGTATCCCTCCGTTATCACCTACTCCACAGCCAACAATGGACCATTGTGGATTCCTTGGCCATTGGTGCAGGTTCTGATCTGTTCTATACATTTTCATTCCTCTAGTTTCCCTCTCCTCCGACTCTCAGTCTGAAGAATGGGCTCAACCCGAAACATCATAGATTATTTTTTTCCGGAGATGCTGCCTGACCCGCTGAGTTACTCCAGCATTTGGTGTCTATCATCGATGTAAACCATCATCTAAAGTTCCTTCCTCCACATTTTGTCTGCCTTACTGACTGTCAACTAGGTTGTCAAGTTTATTGTCATATGGATAGTTATGGTGATGTACATGCCTAATGAAAATTGTGCATGCAGCAGCATCACAGGGTACCTCATTATCAAAATACTGAACAGTCCTCACATAATCTAAGGTGTACACCTGATCCTCAATCCTACCTCATTACAGACCTTGGACCTTTTCTCTGTAACTCTAATGATATAATGCTGTGACACTATATTCTACACTCTGGTACTTTTTCTTTGCACTACCTGTTGTACCTGTGTATGATGTTATTGTATTCATGTGTAGCATGATTTGACTGGAAGCATGCAAGTAAAGTATATCGGTACATGTGACGATAAACCAATACCAATATACATAGACACAGCTAAACACACTAAAACATAAATTATACACACATTATGCAAATGAGAAAAGCACTGTGCAGAAAAACAAGACATTAGTGCAAAACACAATCTATATTAATAAAAGTCTGATCTTGACCACTTCCTGTTGTTCTGTATATTAATTTTAGAAAAAACGCTGCCACTTACGGCTCTGATTTATGGCCATCTTACTGAGAGCCCCCCCTCTGTTGCGCAGGGCAAGAGGATTTTTCCCATTGATGAAAAATAAAAGAGTTATTAGTGTTTAAAAAATGTTGAGATTCAGCAAAATCTGAATGAGACCCAGCTCAATCCTGACTATGGGTGCTGTCTGTTTGAGTTTGTAAGTTCTCCCCGTGACCTGTGTGGGTTTCTCCAGGATCTCCGGTTTTCCTCCTCCCACCTCCAAGACATGCAGTTTGTAGGCTAATTGGCTGGGTAAAATTGTAAAGTGTCCTTAGTGCCTGCAGGATAGCATTTGTGTGCCTGGATACTGGTTGGCAGGACTCAGTGGGCCGTAGGGCCAGTTTCTGCGCTATATCTCTAAGCTAAACTAAGTAAACTTGATGGCTACAGGAAACTTGGTGACCAGGTCCTACACTACCTGACCTGGTCGGACCTCATACTTCATTCCGATCATTGCAGGAAAGGTTTAGGCAGAATGGTGGGGATCCTTGATGATAGATGCGGGCTTTGTGTGGCCTCATGATTGTGATGTCGATGATGGGCAGGGTATGCCTGTGATAGACTGGCTATTATGTTCCTGTGTCATTCACACCTTCTGCAGCCTTTCAGTGCAGCAAATCTGACTGAGAGGCAGGTTTAATTGCCACTTTTACTTGCCACTGCCCCT